>NC_090898.1:15158037-15212000 GCF_040956055.1 Brachionichthys hirsutus
TATCGTCGGATGCGCCGGTGGGTCGGGATCCTCCGTGAGGACGGACGGGGAATGAGGTGATTCCTGGATGGGGTTACAACAACGGTTATTAATCCGTTGTGACTTTCCTTCCCTCGTTCTCCTGATGAACGACGCATCACTGCAGCCAATCTTTGAACCCCAGGCCGAGACCACCAAACTACAAACACGGTGGGGAAACCGATCTACCGACATACGAGCTCCGTGACCCAGACAGGGCAACGCCGGCTCGGCTGCTTTATTCGTCTAATCCTACTGGACAAAATATATAGCCAGGGCCGTAAATCTTGGTTTGGGGGGGTGGGGGGGCAGCGCGTCTTATCCTTATGGCGGGCGTGAAAGATGACTCCGTGATGTCACATGTCAGTGGGCCCTCCTTCGCCCGTAAAAGCTGATGGCTCTATCATCTGTCCATTCAGACGGCGACGGCACTTAAAAGCAGCCGCACTCTCCAGAAAACAAGTCAAGGTCAGGCGTCTGTCAGAAGGAGATCAGCTGGACGGGTGTGCGAGCGACACGCACACACACACACACACACACACACACGCGCGCTTTGTGTGTGTGTGAAACTACTTGATGGTCAAGGAAAAGAAAAGCCTCCAGAGCTTTGCCTTCAAAGCTTGAGGGTTGGCCGAGTCCATGACAGCAGGCGGCACCGCTAAGGGCCGGCGCTCAAAGTGGTTCAGCCTTCGACGGGTGACCTACGCCTGACCTTGGCGGGCTAATCCAAAGACTGAAAATAAGACATATGTGAAAGCCATATGTAGGAGGAGGGAGGCAGGAAGTGGGGGCCGTGCCAGTCTTCATCTGGCTGTTGACAAGCCGGTGCTAAGGGAGACCTCAGCAAACACGCTCGTCGGCAAAGCGGCTGGCGCCGTCCCGCTCGTCGTCGTGTTGCCGTGTACGGAGGCAGCCACGAGGGAGACAGCCTGACCCCCCCCCCCCCCACGGATCAGATCGCTATCGGATGAGACGCACGAGGACAAAAGCACCAAGTTAACAGGCTTAAGTTACCCGCCGGGTTAGAGAAAAGTTTCTATATAATCTGCAACATTTTAGGCTTGTGGCTCAAACAGCGAAAATGGAATCAACACCCCCCCCACCCCCCCCCCCCCCCCCCAGAGGCGCTAACGCCCTCCCACTGTGTGCAGACAACCCAGATGCTTTTCACAGTGAGGAGCGGCTGTAAATCTTGTAACATTCACGCACACAAAGACACGCACTTACAACACGGTACGGGAGCGAGGACGCAAGCGAGGTGAACTCGGAGTACATTGCAGGGCGCCATCACCCCCCCATAGAGGGAAATGAAAGCCCTGGGAGGAACCGGACCAAAAATAATTCCGTCAGAAACTCCTTTCTCGGGTCCAAAATGTTCATTTCCCGAGCCCCCCCCCCTCCCCTCCCTCGCCACATGAGCAGATCCCCTCGCCGCCCTGCATGACCCTGCATTATTTATCAGGCCAGGTGAGACGGCTGCCCGTCCACGGGAACGACCTCCCGGCGCCCCCAGAGAGCTGCCCTCGGTTCTGTCTGGTATAACCCCCCCCATTTTCAACACCAGCAGCCATTAGCTGCCCTTCTTTCTTTCAACAGCGTCTGAGGAAGAGGAAAGAAGGCGAAGACGAATACGGGTGGTGAAAAACATTTACCACGCACGCCGCGGGCGCCGCGGTTCTTGTAGTTAATGAAAAAAAATAAAAAGAATCTGGTTTAAAAATCCGAGAAAAACCGCAGGAAATCAAGAAACAAAGAACATTTGTGAAAGATGCTGGGGGAACTGAGGACACAAACATATGTCCACATGTCCCCCCCAGCACCACTGAGTCAGAGGACGCTGAAAGCTGCTGATAAATACCGGAACACACGCAGAGTCTTCATGTTTAGTTTCTGAGATCCAAACCACTGGACTAATATTTCAGTCTCAATCTCAAAACTAAGTGATTTAAAAAGGGAACTTTTCATGTTTTTATGCACCTATCAGGCCTAAACGGGGCGGCGAGCAGCGGGGTTTGGCCGGCAGCGAAGCCGTGGCAGCAGCATCAGAGCCCCCCCCCCTCCCCTCCCCTCGTGGCTACAAGGGACCGAGCCAGCAGGGAACTTTTGATCAGACCATGTAAGCACCCTGGAAAAAACGTTTGAAGATTGACCAAACTCCGGTTCAAATTGCCCCCCCCCCTCGCTCTCCTCCCTCGCTCGCTCTCGCTGGTTTTGAACACGATGCCAGACGCTGGATCCCCAACCGTGTAAGACTGTGTGAAGCAATTTGCTGAGTGAAAAGTGCCGAATAAAGACGGGGTAAAAGTGCATTGTGGATGCTGCGGCCCTGAGATAGAAGGAGAAGCCGAAAGTGGCGGCACCCCCCCTAAAGAAAGTGTTCCCAAAATGACCCACTTCCATGTTGCACCGTGGAAAGCTGCACACGGAGCCGCTGAGACACGAATCGAGCGTTTAAATCGAGTATAACAGGGAAACGAGTCCAGAATAAACACGTCTTTCAGAGCAAAACAGAGCTGGGGGGGGGTTGATTCGCTGACTCGTTCTTTGTTTGTTCACCATTAGCCGCTCAGCTTTGAAAGGATGCTTCACCTTTAGCGGCCGCAGCTGCTAACGATTACACACGAGCCGCTCTGCCTTCAGGTTTGGACCCGAGCTATTTCCTAACCTTTGCCTTGAGGGAGGTTTCGTATTTCTCAAACAGGACGCACATGTTTACAGGTGGCTGCCAACACCAATGCAGATCCACGTGAGGGAGGGGGTGCGCATTATTATATCACCACGTGTCAGCTGGCAGAGCGAGCGGCGCCCACGCATGGGAGGAGTCACCGAAACCACGGCGCACAAACACGCTCCGCGCTAACGCCTTGTACCCGGATGGGATCCTTTTGCCTACTTCCTGTTCCAGAATAGCATAATGGGTAAGACTCTCAGATAGTAGAGAGAGTGTACAACACACACTGGACTTCCTACGCCCGGCAGCTATCTCCTGCATCGACACTAATCCAGTTCAACAGTCTTGGAAGTGAGAGGCATTGCCTTTATCTTGGCTGATCCCACACATTGGATTAGACTCCCGGAAAGGCCACCGCCGCCGCAAACGCTCCCGTCTCCGGGCAGAAACCTCTAACGGAGACCAACAGGAGGAGGAAAAGAGGAGTCAGAGGGACTGGGAAAAAATGGCAGTCAGGGTTATTTTCTTTCCCTGGAATCAAGGGTCTGAAGACAGTGGATGTCAAACCGGGAAAGGGCTATAAATAAATCTACCTCCCCTTGAGTTGATAAACCTTATCAGATCAAATATGCCCGATGGGACCAATCTCAGTCTCGGTAAATGGACTGGAATTTAACGGCGAGATTGGCAGATGCCTCGGCCCGGATGACAGGTGACAGACTGCTGCCGGCGAAGCTTGTTAGGAAGGATCCGTGACTCGGGAGGCTTTAGTGAAAGGCAGGTTCTTATTTTTTTTATTCCAAATGCAACCCTTCTGTATCATATATTCAACGATGCTGGAGCTGAAATCGACGCCGTGGTTCAGTGGGAAGGCAGACAAAGATGCATCTTTTCACGGAGTGTGGAAACGGTGAGGTTGGGATACGAGGTGCGGTGACAGATCCCTCGTCGGATGCAAAGATGCAGCGAGCCCAAGATGAACGAGAGCCTCTCGTCTGGAACAAGCGCAAGCCATGCAGGAACATACATGAGCATTTCCACACGTGCACACAGACCCAGACGCATATCAGCTGGCAGCAGAGCGGCTACAAACCAGCCTCGCGCTTCCTACCTGTTCATTTATCTGTGCGGGAAGAAATGTAGTCGGCTGCTTTTGTATTTCTTGGAATGGCTGCAGACTATTCGGCTGTGTGTGTGTGTGTGCGTGTGTGTCTGTGTGTGTCACTTTCTTCCTCTGGCGGAAAACACGGAGGCCCTCTCCGCCTCGATAATGCATCTAATCCATCACCGGTGTCAGGCTGAAGAATTCTGGTGTCAGTAGCGAGCGGCATGTCGGAAAGTGGCTGTGTGTGCGTGTGCGTGTGTATGTGTGTGTGTGTGTGTGCGTGTGTGATGGGTGCCAGCAGCCCAGCATGCCCTCTCTTTTGTTCCTGTTCCTGTCGTACAATATAATCTCCTTTAAGGCGTCTGTTTGCCTCCTTGCCCATACGCGCGTACTCTTCCCGTCAGGCACGCCGAGGCTGGAGGGATCGCTCGGCAGTGATGGAGGAGAGTATCGTGCCGACTGACGCGGCGGGAGTAAAGAAGGGAAAAGGGAAGTAAAATGGACGGGTGAGTGTTGGAAAGGGAGAAGAAAAAGTGCAATGCTCTCCAAATGGTGGTCGGGCATCGGCGAACGCAACCCGAGCCACGAATCGATCGAACGGATGACGAGTTCTCAGCCACAGAAGTCCCGTACATCTTTACTCATCCGACCGGACAGCGGTGCGAGAGACAGCACCCGACAAAGAGTCGCTGGGGTCGTCAGCGCCATTAAACCGAGACCCAACAACCAATCTTACAACAGTAGTTCCATCCAAAAGTCATTCAGTTCCATCTGAGTTCTGCTCTCAGTCACATACCGTAACTCACAACCCAGGAATATGATTATATCAGCACTTTCCCATGTTTGCTCCCCCCGAGTCCAAATAGAAACCAGAGACCACGGCATGAATTAGGGGTCTGCGGTGGGATGAGATCAAGCCTCAACTGTAATCAGCCCAAACACACACATTAAGCCGAGCAGCGCAATACGAGGGCTATAGTTAGCTCCAGAGCAAGGCGAGAGCGCCGGGAATGGACCCGGGCCAAAAGAAAGTTCACAAGGAGCCAAAAACGGCGGGATGTGGGTACGAGGGATTTTCTGCTTAGCCCTCAACATTTGAGGTTTGCTGCTTCTGCTGAGAAAACCTCCGTTTCCACTCGAATGGCGCTAAATCAGAGAAAGACGGTTTGTATGCAACACGTCCGCCTTTATCGTCTGACCCCGCCGAATAAGGAGACAGCCAGAAGAACGCTGATAAAGAGTGATGGATAGATATGAGGGGAACTCTGGGAAACGTGTGGACTCCATGCCGAGGCTACACGCCGATGTTAGCGCTTCAATCCGGGGCGATGACAAGCAGACCTGGTTGAAATAAAAACACACGTTCAAACAAAACACGCACGTTCTCACGGGCGTGTTTAACAATAGCAACAAGTACGTCTCGACAAAAGCCCAAAATCTAATAATGGAGACGTCTCTCAAAGGGAAATAATACGTTTCAAAAAGGTTGAAGGGAGACAGGAAAGCTATACTTATTTCATACGAGTAAATAAGCAAGGGGCCGGCCAATCACACGACAACAAGCCGCACGCACAGCCGGAGCGCTGATGTAAGTTATTACCGGAGTGTCAAACAGTCTCAAGCAGAAGAAAATATCACACCTCCCGTTTTCTCCCTCGGCACGCTTCAAAAGTAGATCACAGAGATACGTGAATCAGAAAGCGGCTCAGAGGAGGTTCGGGTTCGGGGCGAATTAGCTCGGATTGTTCCAGCTTCTCCCGCGGGGATTTGTGAGATTTAAACGTGGAACAAGATTGACAGGTAGGAATAAATTGGAGTAAATTACAGCCAGCGGGATTCACACGGGAAATGGGAATTAAGAAAGGACTTCAATCAAGCCAAACTTTTTTCTTTTCACCTGTAATGTGTATGAGCTTTAATGACCCCACCCTCTCAAAATACCATATTTTCCAGACTATAAGCCGCACATTTTTCATAGTTTGGCTGGTCCTGCGACTTATACTCAGGTGGACTTATATATTAAAATATGAAGGGTAAACCCCCAGCTATCTGTCGTTCCAACTAAAATATCTGCTAATATTTTTCATCGCTCCTCGAACAATCTTGCAAGAAAATAACGTGTGCTACGTGTGTATACTACGTGTGTATACTATGTGTGTGTGCTACACAAAGCACACACAACAAGCTGACTAGGTATCCGGTATGTTAATGTGTTGTGTTTTCTATTGTTGTGCCTGCTACACTTTGCTGAATAATCGTAACTGTTAATGCAAATTTCGTGTTAGCTTGTTGTGAAAAATAAATTTCCCAAAGAAGTGTGACTTATAGTCCGGATTGTTTTATTTATGCATTTACTTCATGACGCATTTATTGACTAATGCGACGTATATGTTATGTTACGTATATGTTATCACGCTGGGATTAGGGTTTCCAATACGTGTCTCCAAGCGGTGGATGAATGCCGGGAGAATTTGACGTCACGAAAACGTGGGATCGCTCTCTAAAGAATCAGAACCACACAGGAGGCAGAGGGCGGGTCTAATAGTAGGGGAGGATTGACTCCCCCCAGAAAGGTTTTTGACCCAGTGGGCGAGCGCCTTTTGACCGGGATAGGGATTCAAGAAAAGGGATCTTCTTTTTGGACACTCAAGACGATCCGCCCTCCTTTTTCGTGACATCACATCGACCCCAGAGCGCAGACCGATGCTCCACAGAGGCCGAGGTCGCAACCTTTCACCTCCTGTTACCGCTAAACAACAAGCTCCCAGCAACTTTTGTGCAGCTAGCGCTCCAGCGGGGGAAATGGGGAGGGGGGGGGGGGAAGACAGAGAGCAAGCTATAAACCTTTAACCTCTGTGGTGCCAACAAAATAGTAGGAGTAGGAGGCGGCAATGGGGAAGTGGAAAGAAAGCGGGATGAACTATGAGGGACGGGGGTTACGCAATCAGTGATTTGCAGCAAGACACCGACGCTCCCGATGAAGGCGGGGTCAGATTGTCCAACCACATTCACCAAGCCCGAGAAAAGCAGGCCAAAACCCGACATGTCGGCCAAGCGTTGCCATGGTAACGCCTCACCCTCTCGGCCATGAGATCAGCAAGGCATTAACTGAAAGTGCGCGTTTGCGTGTTTCATGTGCAGGAAAATCTAAAAAACGGTGATGTCATCACTGCTGTCAGCTCAGATCCGATCATTTTAGGAGGGAGAGTAGCGTTTATGTTTCTTTTGTCTCCGTCCTCCGTGGGACTTTTGCGTGTTGGTTTTTCCGTGTGTTAACAAGTCAGGAAGACACCAGGATTCCTGCACAAACGGGCTCTCTCAGGACGCAACCCGCATGTTCTCCGACCACCGAAATGACTGGATGAAGGTGAATTGGTGACTCAGATTTCACCGCTTGCATGGGATTGAATGCAATAATTTGATGAGTAAAGCTTTTGCTTCATTTGCTGTATTGCCACAGCCCTTTAATTGATCCTACACTAATCATATTAATGAGCTTGTGCTTCTGTATGTACGGCCCAATTATGCAAAACGATAAGATAAATGTTCTCGTCTTTCTCTGCATCTATCGGGGTGGTTTACAATGCAAATCACTTATGGAACTAAAACAAAATCGCTTCACTGTGCATAAATAATCCTGCAGAGCCCGGCTGACGTTAATTCGTCCGCTCTGTAAAGTAAGTCCGAGCGTGCATGTAGAATGTTGTCCACGCGGAAAACCGGCAAATGACTTTGGGCCAACCGGTTTATACAAGAAAGCAACAAACCGAGTGCTGATTCATTCGTCTGCTAATTAGAAAACACTGTGAAAACAGTTCTACGCACATTTATGGCAACATAAATACACAATCAGACAGACACCCGAGCGTGTTCACGCCGGCGCTGTAATGACGCCGTATGCCGCGTTGGCCTTCTTTGCTCATTCTACATGCCAAACAGCGACAGGCCTGCGTCTTCCCGGATCACACGACGCTCATCAGCGGCGGCGACATGTGTCCGAAACACGCCCACATGCATCCCTCCTCCATCCTCGCCCCTCCCTTCATAACGCGCGCAGCACAGCGAGAGGGGGAAACGCTGCGTATGCAGAATAGACGAGCAGCATGCACTCAGGTCAGGGTGGAAAAAACAGAAAGGGATGAGACGAAGTAAGGAGAGGACTGAGGTTGTGTTGATGTGCGATGCCGGCACATTTTGTAGTCTATGAATCTTGGCTAAAGCTCTTTAAAAATTGCCCACCAGTCACACGTTAGGATTTAATGCCTGCTTCTCGCCAGGAGAAATAGACCAGCCAGCTAAAGTATGCTAATTCAGTGGCACTAAATACACTGCTTTAAATGTCAACCTTCCATTATTGCACACACTCTGCCTGCCTCAGGACTAGCACACAATTATGAACACACACACGCACACACACACACAGAAGCAGGTGTGCACACACACACTCATAAACAAATCAGGCCCCTGGAAAGGACACGGGGGAATATAAAGACTTATAGATCACAAGCACTTTACAAAATCAATAGGCAAACGAACAAAGGATGATTGTGACTAAGGTGCAATATTAAAGCAGCTTCAGTCTATTTGAATGGAGAATGGGTGACGAATAGAAAGAGGAAGAAGGGAGGAAGGGAGGCAACGGCGTTGAGAGATGGAGGGTGACAGTATGAGTCAGAGACGGAGAGGTGGAGTAAAAAAAAAAAAAAATCACAGCCAGAGTGAAGCAACGGCAAGCAGGAGGCAATCAGCTAACGCACAGGCAGGGAGAGGCCTGCAGGCCGTCCTCCCCTTCCACGGGGTGACAGCGCCATTAATTCTATTAACCCGATTAGTATTCCATCCTCATCGGCTCGCTGGGTCAATACACGCCTCCATCCCGCCTGCCTCCCTCGTCCATATGCAAAGGGGGAGCGGCGACCGGATGAACAGAGGCCCCTCCCTCGCCAGCCTGCATGCGATGCTAACGCCGAAGTAGACGGCGAGGAAGAACGGCGAGAAGCGCGCTCCCTCAATTTGACTGCAGGTTGCATTTGGGAAAACTCCAAGCGGTTTTTAGCACGGCAGCATTTTTGGAGAGCTGTGTAAATAAAACTTTATTTTAAAGTACACTCAGCATTTTCTTTTTTTTTTTTGCCACACGTTTTAAAAGTGTGAATTATTGAGCAACGACCCACCGGTCCCAGAACGACCTGGGACACATTTTGACTTGTGCTACTGTCATCATGGATGTTGCTCCTGTTCCAGGGTCCTGGTTAGCCATGACAGTGTGACAATGAGGCGCCACGCCGCACAACACCTGACACACCTGACAACGGAAGCAGCTAATCAGAGTCTGTCTCATCATTAATTTTCTGACTCGCAGCGGTGCAATGTCTGGGACGTGTCAAAATGTCCTTCAGGAGACGGCGCTGCAGGATCGCTGCAGGCGCAACCAGAGGCTAACTCCAGCGACCGCTAGCGGTCCTAACTCGTTGGTCGTCATTTCTGCCGTGTCGTTGAGCCTCAGCCAATTCTTTTTTTTTTTTTTGCTTTCCAAGGTTGTTTTAGAAGCCATTTATCTTTCCTACGCACTTCTTGGTAGCCGATTTGAACACTTCTTGACATCTAAAGTTGCTTTGCTGCATGGACAGATAAATTCACTGGCATTAAATCATTTTCTCCTCAAATTCAGGCTTTATTTCTTCTACTTTTTTTGTGGCTTTGTAGAATGATGCAACCAAAAAGGCAAAGGCCCGACGATGAGAAATCACATTGTGAAAAGTGAAGTATGTGTACAAATTGTATAGAAATGTAAAAGAAAAAGAAAATCTATTTAGCCAATTTGAAAGCAAAGTGGTTCATCTGATGTTTCCAGGTCGGTTATGAATCTCAGAACAGACAGCAGCGTGGCGACATCCAGTGAATTACCCGCCTGATCAATGCGTGTTCAGCTCAAACTAAAGAATTTCATCCTATAATAAATCAGTTATTTTGGAATGAGCCTGACGAAGCTTCACTGGAGCTTTGTCTCCACTGTGAATTTTATTTGAAAGCATTCTGGAAGAAAAGAAAAAATGATTAAAATGTCATCTCCTCTAAAAGGATGATGCAGCCTTAGAGCCGCTCCGGTGGCGGCCTAAAGACGGCGTTTCACGTTCCCCCATCTTCAGCGCCCGCCTCCCGCTCAGGGCGGCTGAATGAAGTTGCCAACACGCTTGAACGTAGCAAGTATGTAGGACAGCGCCATTAGGGCATTAGTGCCGGTCAGCAGCCTGCATGTGTGCCCTTTAGTGTGTGTGTGTGTGTGTGTGAGAAGTGATGAAATTAGAAATGTGCAAACACCCTAACACCCACTGCACATGATGTGTAGTGGAGCTAAAAAATGCCATGAAGCAGCCATGTAGCCCTAAAATAACGGCTACTGGGGGGGGTTGCTGCGTGCATTTTTGAAGCGCCCCCGCGTGCAGAAAAGGCATCCGTTCTGCAAGCCGTGCAACTTGCGAGGAATTTAACCAACAACTGTGTTCTTCCCTTCTCAAAATGCTCCGCAGCCACATATAGCTGGACTGCAGCTATACTGAGAGTGAAAGTATGGGGGGGGGGGGGGGCATCTCTGCAGCGGCTGGGGCAGAGAAGGGAGGCATCTCGATCTTTCCTACTGTCTAGCCTGACTGATTCGTGCCTGTATTACCTGGGGGTGGGGGGGGGGGGGTTGCTATTTCCTCCGTGTAAATCCACTTTCGTGAGGTAATGTCTAGCATTAGCAGCGGGGGAGGGGGGGGGGGAGGTTTTTGTTACATTGAAAAAGAGATCTCCTTCCAGCAGACGCACAAGGCGACCATGAAATCCCAACTAGTGCGTTTCAGTCCACAAGATGAGATCCTCCTCCCGGAGACGAGGCGCCCCAGCACTTCTTAATTTGACATTTCAAAGCGGACCGTAATGGATACCCTGATTTGAATGTGCGATTCAAAGAGGAGCTAAGCTGGCAGCTCAGGTGCGCTGCGTGCTAAACGCTAAATGCTAAACGCCACGAGACCCACATCAAACAGTGGCGGATTTCTGCACGTTGTCGTTTTCATTAGCTGACCACAGACTCCGGCCAGTCGGCTCCGTGTTTGGGCACCTTGGTCCAGAACCCAGATCCAGATCCTGATATCCCACAACTGGGATTTCTGCACCCCACCCCCCGCCCCCGACTCCAACTTTTCTCACTCTGTGTGTCTCGTACTCGTTCGTCTAACTGTAAAAACCACACAAATGTTTGGGTCAACACAAACCCAGCAGCTTGTTTTTCCATCTCTGGATGCAGGGAGGATCTGGGAATGAGAGGAGGCCTTGTGGGAAGGATTCATAGCACGTTTGAGACAATGCATCTGCACCCCCCCCCCTCTCTGACCGCTGCTTACACTCTCTTTGTTCGCTTACAACAAGAGGCTAAATAACTGGGTCCATATGTGGGAAGTAACCAAGAGGAGAATGAGCAGGAGGAGGAGGAGGAGGAGGAGGACAAATGGGGTGTTTGGTTGGTTAACGGTTTTTTGGCAGACATGGGGAGGCATTTACTCTTCTGTGTCTTAGGACTGGGCAGACAGCGGATACCCTCCTGACACACACACACACACACACACACAGACACACACACACACACCCTGCAGGGATTGTTAAGAAAGGTCAAAGTGCATTCAAACTGAGTTATCGCCACCCCACCGATGGCGTGGAGTGCGAGGGGACTAGAGCGCCGATCGCATGCTGCTGAGGTACAAAGTAAACGGCAGGAAAAGCAGCTTTGGGATCAGTTTCATCCGGACACGGTGCATCCCAGCAACCCGGGCTCTGCGATGTCCCGACAGCTGAAGGGTTTCGCCCCCCCCCCCCTCCTGTGAGGATCGTCTGTTTGCACGGAGAATCCCCGGGCGGCAGACGTCATGTGTTCTTTCATTTAGGTGTAAAGCGACTCCGGGTGGGAGGGGTCAAAGGTCGCCAAATCCCCTCGCTAAGCCATCTCACGTGAAAAGCCAATAAACTGAAAGGGGGGGGGGGGGGGGGGGGGGTGAAGGCAGTCGTGGTATGATGAACTACTTCCTGGTTGATATCACATTAATCCTCAGATTTAGCCAACAGTGAGTCTTTAACCAGATTACTTTACAATAATCTGTCTGAACGGCACCGCTAAGAATCCAGTTTGGCCGCGCCGCCATAATGCCTTCATAAATCGGCCAATCACGTGCTGCTATATAAATCTACAGCGTAAACGCGGGTCCCAGACATCAGCCAGGTGCGTTACAACCATCCTCTCAACTCCTTACAAGGGCATGGGTCTGTGTGTGCGTGCGTGTGTGTGCGTGTGTGCGTCTGTGTGCATACATGCATAAATGGTTTGGAGTCTCGGGGGTGTCTCTGGGTCTGTTCCCCTCCTGTGAACACATGGGTGAGGGTTTGGGATGAGGGGTGGCGGGGCCAGACAGCATAGGAGGGGCAGCCTGGGGGCGGCGGGGGGGGGGTGAAGCATGCCGAGTCCTGAGGTGAACAGACAGGCAGCAGTATGGACAGACCCCCCCCATATGATGGCTTTCATACACTCATCTCTCAGGCTCACACTTTAGATTTATTTACCTCTTCATGCCAGCCAAAAGGCAAATGACCATAAATGGAGCATTCCTTTGCCATCTGAGTGTGTGTGTGTGGGTAGGTGTGTGTGTGTGTGTGTGCGCACATGTAAGGTATCCAATGCTAACTGCCGTTGGCTGTGAGGCTGAATCAGACGGAGGAGGGGGGCGCGGCGGACGAGCGAGGCGAGGAGGAAGGGGGTCACACTTGAGTAGCGGCGTGAAGGCCTGCCGTCCCCGCTTCCTTCCAGAGCCCCCCCCCCTCCCCTAATTCAATAACAATAATCTCCAATGAAGGCCCAATAAAGCGGGCCGCTGCGGGGCGGAACCGACCGGCTGTACGCCGGCCCCTCTGCCAAACCATCCGTCCGTTACTGATTGGGTGGGGCGGCTGAAGGTGAAATATGGTGGGGTGTGTGTGTGTGTGTGTGGGGGGGGGGGTTAGGGGAACAGGCTCAGCTGACACGCCGCCTGCAGCCAAACAGAGACCGTCCCTCAGTAGCAAAACAGGAAGTTTTTTCATGCATTATTGTGCGTTTGGGTTCTGATGCTGCAGACATTACGGGTTCCGTCATCGTCATGACGCCGGTCGACCCGTATCCGGATGAACCCTTTAGAGTCACTCAGCGATGACAACACAAACAACACATCGTTTGCTGCCTTCATAAGGCCTGGAGATGTTCGACAACAGACGGGAAACGGTAACCAAGGTGTAAAAATGTGCTAATTAAAGTTCATTCAAGCGCCGGGCGTTCTTTATCAATGTTGAGGCTTTGATCTCGCAGAAAAAAAAAGCAGCACAGCTGGAAAATGAGTTTAGAAATGTAAATACATGGAAATGGAACTTTAGGTTAACTTTATTCAGAGCGCTGCGTGTTTGATGGTCGGGGCGTCTCTCGGATTGTTTTGTCCGACCACGCAGACACACTTTGTCCCCCGTTGTTGACTTGCATCGTTGTCCAACCCTGGACAGCTGTCTCTCATGAATCACACAAGAACTTCCTGCCCCCCCCCGCCGGCTGCTGCTTGCACGTCCGGGGTAATGAAGGCAAAATTCACAAAATAGAAGAAGAAGAAGACAGCTCACGGGATGCCGTAAAGTAAAAAAAAAAACAGCGTGCAGTCACGCTGTTTTTGTTTTGACTGTCCGGACCGGCACCGCTGCTGAGATCCACACCAATTAAAGCAGAATACAGCAGCTGGGCGTGGAGCGAGCTCTGTGATTGGCCCACAGCTGGCATATTTAGTTGGTGAGGACACTTCCTCTCCCCTGTGGGTTCTTGTCGGGAGTTGAGTGGCGAGTGAGCTGCTGGCCAAATGGGCATCACCGGGACCGAAACCAAATGTCTTCTAGAATAGTCTCACGCTGGGAGTCAAAGGGAATCTTCATTCAGCTGGTCCCGGATCTGCTTCTTAGTGTCGCCTCGTCGCCTGCTTGAGAGTAAAGGTAGAAATGATTCGGGTCTCGTTGCTGCACCCACTGCAGGGCATGGAGGCTGTGATGACACACACAAGCGTGCAGATACCGACAATCAGTGAAGAGAAAGACAAAGGGGGGGGGGGTCTGACTAAGAACAGGCCTCAAGCCGTTCACAGTCGGACGGGGAGCGCTGACCAGCCGCCAGATAAAGGTCTGTGCCGAGCAGAAAAGGAAGGATTTCATGATCAAAGTACTTTTTGGTGTCGGTCGGTGCAAATGCTGCAGACTCTTACGCCGCCAACTACTGGCCTGTTGTGGCTACTGCAGCATTCACAGGATCTGCAGGGAAGAGACTTCTTAGTTTTCAGTCCTACTTTGTGTCTACGTCTACGTCTACGTCTGTTATTCCCGAGAACACGGCCAGAACGGCGGCGCTGGGATGCGACTGGGCCCAACTGGGCCGCCTTCCCTGCATGCCGGCTGCTGCTTTTTGTGTGTTTATACATCACTGTAACCGCTGCGCTCCCCCGCCTTCTAAGCAAACACATCTCAATGAGCCGCTCCTCATGTCAGTCAACGGCCGCAGGGCGCTGAATGCAGCCGCCGCGGGTGTGTGTGTGTGTGAGGGGGGGGGGGGGGGTCTGGCCTCTGGGTCAACGTTGATGTTTTAATTGCATCTTCGCTATTTGCATGTCATTTTAATGCTTCTGTGCCTGTTTTTCCTCCAGTCCCTCCCTCCCGCCATCCGGAGGAAGGATTAGGTTGTGTTGGTCCCGTACTGACATCACAGAGGGATCCTCCAATCAAGCATAATGAGGGCGTGCCCAGGTGCATGTACACAGGTGTGTGTGTGGGCGTGTAAGGCAGATATCAACAGTCTGAGTTCGGAACAATGGGCCCAATCAGGCTCCTGGATGGGGCCTGATTAAAAGATCACTTAACTTCATGAGAGAGATTAATTAGCCCATAATTGTTGTAAAATAGTGCTATTCTCATTAATCGAAGGAGTGAACGGAGACAAAGGCTGCGAAGCGGACTAATGAGCTAGCTCGGGGTGGCGGTAAATGTCATTCCTCCTGCGGCGGGCCCCGGCTCGCGGTACCGCCGCAGGCCATTACCTGGAAAGGGACGCACAAAGCTGACATCAGCAGCTTTTTGCATCGGCTGGCATTCATGCACAAAAAGTAGACAAAGAACAGGAGAGAGAACTTTAACCCCGCATTGCATGAAAAGATCGTGTTGATGAAGAAGTTGGTGAATTGAGGGGGCGTGGCCTTCAGTTGGTCTTAATCTTCTTTTCATTGACAGGAAGTGTCATGAGTAAAGAGCTTCTCTGGCCGCGGTCCACTCAGGTGTTTACCGTGGGCCGCCGGCTCGTCGGATGCTCCGGCCTCAGAGTTTGACCTTTAATAATTCATCCTAGAAAGATTGCGTTTCCAAATGGGATCAGCGTGAGTTTCCTAAAGGAGGGAACAAGGACGGTCTCAAACGGACAGCTGACGGGAACGAATGTTTGCATCCTCCCAATCGAGCCAATTTACCCGCTTTCAAAATGCAGTCATTTAAATGCCGACTGACAACTCTTTGAGTTTAACAGAGTGGCTGAACAAGGTGAACTCCAAGAATGAGACAAGTAGGAAGTGAGTCGAGCTCGGGTTCGACTTATTCCATCCGGAAAGGCAGCAGCTCACGGAAACACGGACGCCTTCGTTACCGCCGCCAGGTAACTCTCCGAGGACTTTTCGAGTTTTCAAGGTAAGATGGTGTTTTTTTTTATTTACTTTTTTTTATTCGGGTCACACTAACAGGACGGCTGAAGCAGAAACAATTTTGTGTTTGAGGATGTTGAAATGTCCCGGATGTCAGAAACCTCCTGAATTAGATTTGACCTTCGGGGAAATAAGATCTATGGCCGATTGGAAAACATGAAATCCTCATGGATTTATCTGCGAGAGCTTCGGGTGATCGTTTGAGTTCAATCTGCTGAGGCTTCAGTCGGTGCCGTCGTGCCACCTTGGCTGGAACTGTGAGTCAAAAGGAAGTCAGCATTTAAAAAGTGAAATCAGGCGCGATTGTGCACGGGACACTTTCACACCTCGGTCCCAAGTGGATCATTAATCCACCTTTTGTGAGAAGAGAGTCTCCCACGCTGGCGCCCGTCTCAGGGGAGCTCAAGGAAATAAACGTCTTTTGGTTTCAAATAAAGCCTTGGGCTCATCAGGATTTAAATAGGCCCCGCCCCTGCTTCCCCGTAGGTTTGAATACACCTCTGGGTCCCGAGGACGGAGTCGGGCCGATGCCCATATGGGCTGCACCGGATTAGGCTAGCCGCATAATGGCGAGGCCCCGGGAACCATTAAAAATCCATCAATGGCGAATCATGAAAATCCTCACATGCTAATATTTCTTAGCACGAGACGGATGGAGGAAAGACAAAGCTGCCAGACGGCAGAAGAGGAGGGCGAGAGGAAAGAGAGAAAGATAGAAAAAGGTCAAATGAAAGGTCAAGTTCAACTTGTTGGCTTCATGGCCAGAAAGCCACGGTTGAGAGATCGACACACGAAGACAGAGAGGAGGAGAGGAAGAAGTGAGGAAAACAAGAGGAAGAGGAAGTCGAGGACAATTTCACAAAGATAAATAGCAAGGCCTTCCATCTGCATATATTTTCATCTCCCCGTAATAAAAACAGTCCATGGCATCTATTTGTTTAGTGGAATTCTGCTTATCTTTGAAATTCTCTGTACTGCAGAGGGGAAAGGACGAACACGAGACAAGCTGAGCCCCCCCCCCCCCAAAGCAGATTAACCAGAGCCAGCCGGGGGCACCAGAACACAGATTTGGGACGCATCGCCCAAATAAGATTTAAGCTTTTCCCTGACAATTACTGACTGTATATATTTCAACGCGTAGCCACGATGCCGAAAAGGACCTTGACTAATCTGGGACTTGCCGCTGAACCGGATGCTAACCGGATCCGGCCCGCCGTGCACGACTTTCTGCTGATTTCCTGTAAAGCCACAAGCAGGGCTGCTTGGTATTCATGGCAAAAACCTCCCGCATGTGATTTGGGTTTCATTATTTCAATGTGTGGTTTATGTGGCGCGGCCGACACGGCTAAGAATGAGCGGAGGTGCCGCCGCGCCACAGAGGCGAGGCCGGGGAGAGGATTCCCTTCTCGATTAATATCAGGGAAAGGAGACTGGACTTGTCATTCCCCCCCCCCCCCCGCCGGGCCCCGGGGAACCCGGTGGCCCTCTTTAATGCGGAGACCAGCGCAGGTTAATGAGCTCGGCGGATCCCGAAGGAGATCTGCATTATAGGCCACATTAGATCCCCTCTCATCCCTTTATCCCTCCATTTGTGTCACACCCTGGGAGAGCGAAGAGGAACAAAGAGAGCATGTGATGGAATGGATGTCGAGGTGAAAGAGCGAGCGAGAGAGAGAACAGACAAAAGGAAGGAGAGAACGACTCGACGAATGGCAGCTTTTTAAAACAAGGCCCGGATCGGAGTCGCTACTACAGGCCAAGCGGGCCTAACCAGAAACAGATTCTCTACGACAAGAAACCAAACCACAAACTCAAGAGAGTCAACACTCAGAGCGGGTGGAAGACGCCAGTGGAAACATCACATCGTAACCGATCAGCACATACGGGATGGAACGCCGCGGGCCACAGACGTCCTCAGAGCGTCCCTCTCTTCATCTCCGAGACGCGGCTGAGTCCTTCGCTTGCCCATTAGCCGTCGGAGCGCGAACACGTGCTCCGCGAAGATGGCGCCGAAAGACGAGGGGTACGTTTGTTCGTGATTTGGCATTAAGGTGGTTCGAAATAAACAGGCTGACAGGAGAAGGAAGAAACAGAGGGGAGGGGGGCAAAAGAGGAAAGAGAAATGTGTGTGTGTGTGTGGGGGGGGGGGGTCGTGTCCGGGTTGTGCCCATGAGCAGTCAGGATTGTAGCGCAGCCTCGCATTCCAGGCCCGATCCTGAACAAACCCCCGTCTGCTGCTCCAGATCCCAAATGGAAGCAAGAGGCCTGGCGGGGGCTTCCAGCGGCCTTATAAGGGATTGTGGCTCGGCCCGGACGGATCACGGCTGAGGAGCAACAGGGAGACGGACGGGGAAGGCTGGTGCGGGAAGAGGGGATGAGAAAAGACACCACGGTTGTCGACGGTAACCGAAGAACGAAAGAGAACCGAACCCACAACCCGATCTGGTCTTTGAAACGTGGATTCATCGTCAGAACCCGGCGGTGCGGTTCACTGTGTTAGATCGAGTCCCACAGGTCCGTTTCTTTCTGTCTCCTAATGGATGAGTAAATCACCCAGAGCGAGATGTCAGCCCGATCGCATCGCCGGTTCCCGACTGGACTTGGTTTGTCCCGCCGCTCTGCCTTGTGGTTCAGCGGCGTTCAGACGGTGGGATCCAGGAACCTGCTGAGAAACCCGATCAGCCGTCGCTAATCTGATCAGCTCCACTTTGTTCAAGTGTGTCTTATTAAAAAAAAAAAGGAACCCAAACACCGCTCTATCCCCGTTCAGCCCAGCATCCCGGGGAGCAGACGCAGTCATGTGATCTACAACACTTTCCGATCCGATCCGACCCCCCCCCCCCCCCAATCCAGTCTAAACAAGACATCCCCAAATGTTCACCCGACCGCAACAATCCGGGCTTATTAAGTTGAAAACTCCTGACACAAGAGTTTTTCATTCCCTAATCAGTCGGAAGGCAAAAGCCCCCCCCCCCCTCCGCCCCCTCGCCAGTGTGGGTTGGAGTGTGTGTGTGTGTGTGTGTGTGTGTGTGTGTGTGTGTGTGCATGAATCTGTGCGTGATGAAACACTCGTGAAATAGAGTGAAACGCGTGGCCTTTTGAATGTATGATCGAGGGAGTTTTCACGCACCTCCCTCACGCAAACAAGCGTGTAGAAATATCACTCCCATGTGTACAAACCGCCAGTCACTGTGCACACACGAACCCGAACGGATTAGCCCCGCCCCCCACAGGTAGAACACCTGAAAATGATGTTGACAACGCCGTTAAACACGAAACACGACAAAGTAGTTTGTCGTGTTTTTCTGCTAATTCCTTCGCTCAGGCTAATAACCCAGACGCATGCACGGATATACCTCCTTTATCCACCCCCCCCCCCCCCAACCCCCCAGAGAGCCGACAGCTGCTCCAAGCAGCGCCAAACTGCGGCCGCCAAACACGCCAAAACACCCGCGTCTGACCCACGGTAACACACGACTCCCTGCAGGAGCGTTTAAGTGCTCCTTAAATAGGCGGGGCGTTGACGGTACGCCGCTGTGCTGCGATTCCGTCGTGTCATCACTTCCCCGCTAATCCAATCTGACACGCCGCACCCCCCCCCCACAGAGCAAGAGGGCGCCTCAGCCCCCCGCCTCCGGCCTTGACCCTCACCTTTAGTCGAGTTACCAGAGGCCCGGATAATGTTTTCCCAACCGCTAACCATTAGCGCTTAATGAATAACAGCGGTGGCTCAGCTGACCCGTCGGCTGGCACAGGCCCCCAGCTCCGGCGCCGCTCTTTGATACCGCAACCTCAAATTGACCCCCCCAAGCGGCCCGGCAAGGACGTTTTGGGGATGCAGGTGCTTTTTCTCACAACTGCACACACTCCTGAGGGTTGCCAGACATTTCCTCTCTGCGTTTCCTCCTCCCCGCTCCGTGGAACCGGTAGAACCCGACCCCACACCTCCTCTACACGGACTACGTTTCCTGTAGTCTGCATCGCTATTCGACCGCCGTGTGAACGTCTTAATGTCACCAGTCAGCCCGATCACATCAGTTCAGGAACCTTAACCACGAAAAACAAACTTTTAGCATTGTGTTGCAGATCAACGGCGACAAAGACACAACCTCAATGAGCTGCGACTTCATGCCCACAGATATCCAGGAAATACAAGGAAGGAAACACTTCAGCGATTCTGATTTTCTTTTTGTTGCGGAAACAGAAATGCCCTTTAGGATTAGCGCCGAGGTTAAAGAAGGGAGACGGCGAAGTTGCTGAACGCAGCTTGTGTTCGATTAATGCAGAGGCAACCGACTGATCCCATTAAAGCCGCAGCCGCAGCCGCCGGACAGACGCAGACGGCGTTGAGGCCCGACAGCGTGAGGCCGAGACCCGGCGTGCAGCTGTCAGGAGAACGCCACGCCTGGCGTTCCAAGAAGAGGAAGAGTAGCGCAGGTGAGGGCCGATTGAGCGGAGATTAGGAATATTATCGCATCCTATTAAGAACCGCAACGCCGTTCATTAGACTGACGGCGACACGGAGCTACTGGACAGCCCTCCGGTAGGAGCGCGTCAGAACGAGAGGAGGAGGAGGAGATAGAGCGAGTACAAAGGGAATATCAGAGGAAACGATGAAGGCCTCGACGGTTTGCTGTCGGAGCTTCAACACGCAGAGGGAGGGAGGCTGCGCAGACGAGACAAGAAGCAATGCGGCGCGTTACTATTGTAAATCCATGATCAACAGCAACAGAACGACTGCAGAGCGTTAAAAACGGAGCCGTCAGACCAACCGCTCGTCCGTAAGCGCTTCGGGTAAACACGGCGTGAGCACAGATATACATTAAACAATGGCGTCATGGCCGACAAGCTTCACTCCAAGCAGGAGAAAGAGGAGCGGTAAAGCTGTCGGCCCGGCAGACAGGAGCGTTAGTCGCTGTCACACTCAGTTAGCCTTCGAGCAGACAACTGTTTAGTATATCATCAAAGCCCAAACGGTTCTCATCTCCGAGATCTATGGGCGCCGCGCCGCTTGAAAAGCCTCTTGAAAACGCCGTTTTGGTTGCCCGGGTAATCTGGAATCATCATTATGCACGCCATCAAACGCGTAAACAATGGCCGTTTCTTTTTTTTTTTTGCCTCGTTTCTGCCTCTAATGAGCGCCATCGTTACTATGCGTGTAAAATAGGGACAATTCATCAAGCGCTTCAAAAGGAAAAGACTTTCTGCACAAGTTTACAAAGAAGTAGTTTGTGATCGCTCCCCCCCCCTCTTTTATCTAATTGTGGGCCACTCTAAGAGGCAGCATTAATGAATCGGCTAATCACAGTTATCTGGCCCATTCAGGAGTTTTTGTGATGTGAATCAATAAAGCCTGGCACGGTGCCAGTCACCCACTCTGACAGACGTCGCTGGCTGATCTACTTCCGTGCCCCCCCCCCACGTCCAAAAGATGTTTACTCGTTTTCTGTTCGCCCCTTGTCTAGTCTGTGCGATTCGCCAAGGTCAGCGAGGAAGACGAAGAAGAAAGAAGCGCCCATTCGCCACGCCAGCCGGCGTGGATTTAGGTATTCAGGGGCCTTGGATGAGGCTTCCCTCTCCTAAAGTCTGATCGGCTGATCTCAATACAAGTGGTAACCACGGCGTCCGCCACCGTCGGGATCGACCACGCCTCTCGAGCTTCATCTGCGAGCAAACGCGGAACGGCCGAGCCGAGATCCATCGGTTTTCTCTGGACGCAAGCTGCATTGGGATTGAACGCAGGCTGCATTCAGGCTGCATTGGGATGGATGCAGGCTGCATTCAGGCTGCATTGGGATGGATGCAGGCTGCATTCAGGCTGCATTGGATTGGACGCAAGCTGCATTGGGATTGGACGCAGGCTGCATTGGAATTGGACGCAAGCTGCATTGGGATTGGACGCAGGCTGCATTGGAATTGGACGCAGGCTGCATTGGAATTGGACGCAAGCTGCATTGGGATGGACGCAGGCTGCAGCGCGTCCTCCGGCTAAATGAAGCCGAAATGCATCAAATCCATCTGTAACGTAAATGTAGGCACTGTAAGAATATTTGTCTCCAGTTGTTAGATAATGAAAAAACACCTCCTTCGAGACACTGGCAGAGAAAAGAGCAAGCAATTAGACGGGGAGAATGAAGAGGCAGAGTGATGGAAGGCGAGAAAAGCAACAGAGAGCGGTTTGAATGTGATTAATGAGATCACTGCAGGGCAGGCTGTGTCACTATAATAGTCTGGAGGGGGGGGAGGGGGGAGTCAGTGACTGAGACGTAGAAAGGGACCGGGGCTGCATCTAACTCACTGCTATGAAAGGAAAGAGGGGAATGAGACATGGAGACGGATGGAAAGACAGACAGAGAGTAAATCAGAGAAGCCGAGGAGTTAAAAGCAAACATAAGGTTTGGTTGAATGGCACAGCGGGGGCTCTGAGGCTTTAGAGGCGCCTGGACCGGATCAGGCAGAGAGAGAGAGGGGGGGCAGGGGTCAAGTGGAGGTCTGGTTCTCAAGGGTTACACAGACACCCTACCGATCCACACCTGGACGAACAAGTCGGGAAATGGAAGGTTACATTAACTAGAACTCAGACCTGACCTCCGCCTCCTGACAGACAGGATGCAATGACTTCCTGCACGCGTGATGAATTTGAATCCACACGAGTCAAAGGCGTGAGAAGTTTGCCGCAGATGGCATTCAGGGAGAAATAACAATTTCCCAGAATTCCACCTGGTGGCGGTTGTGACAACGCTTCCTGTATTTCTTCGTCAACTGAAGGTTCATGCGAGTCAAGCGGCGACAATGGAGACGCTTATTACAGCCATTAAAATGATTAAGTCTTTGTGCTTTTCGGTTTCCTCCTCTGTTAGCAGGCCTGCTGACAATCCAGGTGGGGGGGGGGGGGCATTAACTCTGGAGCCCGGAGTGATGACAGATCCTCCCAGCCAATCGCTGGCCGGGCTGAGCCGAGTGGCGCCGAAGCTCAGCCTGAAAGAGTCGAGCGAGCAGGTGAGCGGCGTTGGTGCTGACGGGCGGGGTCTCAGATCGCATTCCCTCTGAGGGCGACCAATGAGGACTCACCCAGAGGGAATGTCAGGGGGGGGGTAGACCACTCATCCTGCCGGAGCAGCTGCCCACATTTACAAGCCTTTTATGTCCCTGGCACATCAGCTGCTACCTTCAGTGACCCCCCCCCCCCCCCCCTTGATGTTACTCTAACCGGAACGGGAACCAGGTGAGTCAGCCATGCTGGCCTCTGCTGCGCTACCTAGCTCACCAGGACTTGTCCAGTTGAGCACCTGAACCCCCCCCCCCCCGCTTTCAGCTGCCAGGGGCATTATCCAAACCAGTTCCTGATTGTTCACCGGGGCCTGACGAGAGGAGTTAATTAGGCTGAAAGCAGCACAACACGGAGACGCTTTGTTTCCCATCCATGGTGCCGCCGCTACAAACGGCTACGCTGTCTAGCCGCTACAAACCGCCGCCGGACAGCGTCCGGCGTCCATCAGCGCTTACGTAGAGGACGCTCTCTGGCAACGTGTGTCTTTGGCGCTGCAGCTCTGGATCCCAGCCGCTCTGGGATGGAGGTCAGTCATTCCCACTGTCTGAGAATCGACTCTGATTAACAGGGGGAGTCCTGAATGCGCCCCCCCCCCCCTCCTTTGACCTCGCCCTTCTCCTGCTGCCGCGATGCCTCAGAAACATCTGATTCTACACCCTTCATCTCCATCTCCATCAAAGGAGGCCGCTCTTCCTGAACGCCGTCGTTACGTCCCACGATCCCCCCCCCCCCCCCCCCCCGTGTGTCCCCATACGTCTGCGGTTAAGCACAAAGTGAGCCCCACACGCAGGCCAAATCTAATTTAGTTGACGCAACTCTTGGGTAACTTGGGTGTATTGGGAATAAACCGCAGAGCAGATTGCGTATCTGGAGTTTGACCGCCGTGGCCCTGCAGCGGTCGTTTGGCCCGCTCGTGCGCAGGAGCGATAACGGCGAGGATGGAGCTGGTGGCGAGTTTGATGCACGGCCGATTGGTATCAATGTAAATCCAGTTGTGGAATTTAAATAGGACATTAAGTCAGCGCTGCGGCTACCAGCTGAGTGAAACATCTCCTGGCGTCAGCAAAGAATGGGCTGAAAGTCGGCTTCTGGGTCCGGATGGGAACTGGTTTCACGGCAGCAGCAACAGAAAAACCCTGGAATATTGATTGCCCCCCCCCCCCCAAGCAGCTTTCTGCCGAGGTGAACATTTGCTTCCCTCCATTATCAATCATCGTCTCCGGGGGCGCCGCCAAAAAAAAGCCCACAACCACTTTCTGAAGGCTTTGTGACACTCAGGCGACACATTTATCACATAATTCTTTATGATGGCGGCGGTAACGGTAACTTTCACTCCGACAACACAAATGATACAACGCATCTGGCTGACCTCACACCCTGAACACGTCACCAGACATGCATTCTCCTCCACTCCCTAACCCTCTTAACCCCGCCACGCCACCGGCCTGCAGGCGCAGCTGTATCCGCCAACGCCACCCCGCCTCCTTCGCAACGCTCCAGCAAAAGCCTGAGGAGGCATCAGCGCATACGGTAGCCAGACTGGGGGGAGAGCGAGGTGAAGGGGAGAGGGGATTCTTTGGGAAGGGAGCCAGTCCAATTACCGGCAGCGGTGCAACCCGAGATTCTTTGGTGGCACTAAATTCCCAATTCATCCGTCTCTTCCTCCGCCTCCTTGCGTCTCTGCCTCTTCCTGATACACTTTTTCATGATTTTTCTGGGCTTCACGGCTCACGTTCACCCTCTAACCATGAAAGCCCACGCTTTTTCCATCTATAGTGGCATCATGCCCGGCCGGGTCCCATCGGGTCACCCTGACCACCGACCCTTCATTTAACACCCGAGGGAGACAGGAGATTCCTGCAGAGGGTTGGTGCACACGGAGTGGACATCCAGTGCTTGTTGGACCAATCGCCCACTTGTAAATCACGACTGGTTCTTGACTGGTTAAAGGGGGCGGGGCTTTCGGTTATTGAGTTCCTCTATTGTGGAATCAGCTCCCTGACTGGGTTTGTGAGGGCAGACTCACAGACTTTCCTTTTTAACAAAGCTTGTAGTTAATCAATACAATAATCAATATGCTGTCATAGGCCAGCACTGGTGGCATAACCTAGTTAATCAATACAATAATCAATATGCTGTCATAGGCCAGCACTGGTGGCATAACCTCCCATGACACACTGAGCTCCTCCCTCTGCATCTGGTTATTCACGTTATAAATACATGTCAGTAATCTCTCTCTCTCTCTCCCTCCGTTTGTCCCTCTTTCTGTCTCTGTCCTTTTGTCCTTGGCGCTGCAGAACCTGGACCTGTCAAATCTGATGTCCCCTTTTGCTAGCACTAGCATTTATAGTTTTATATAGCAGCTCTTTAGTCAGTGGTTTGCTCAGCAGCCTCGTGTTTTTGTCTGCTCCTGTTCTCTGTCCCTCTTTGTTTTTGACTCTCCTCCTACCTGTCCTTGTCTCTGTCTCTCCCTCTCTGTCCTTCTACCTCTTTCTCTCTCTCTCTTTCTCAACCCAGACAGATGTCCACCCACTATGAGTCTTGGGTTCTGTTGGAGGTTTCTGCCTGTTGAAGGGAAGTTTTTCCTTGCCTCCGTCTCCAAAATGCTTGCTCTTGTAGGACAAGTTGGGTTCCGTCTTTCCCTGCTACTCCTGTAAAGCACCTTGAGATAACTTTCCGTTACAATCTGGTGAATTGAAGATCTAAAACTTTACTGCCTCATCGAATGTAACCAAGTAGGAAAAGGTGCTGAATTATTAACCAGCAGGCGATTACACTGAATGAATATTCTCTCCACCACAGCCCGATTAGTGTATTGATTGAATTATGAATAGATGGAAACCAAAATAACTCAGACAGGCGGACTTTGAAAGAACAAATGCGTTGCTAAAAGAGGGATCTGTCTAGTGTGTCCACCTCTCTCTAGCCGGGGAGGGGGCGGCTGCATCGTCTCTAACAGGGAAGTAAGAGGCCACATGAACATCCTCCAACCAGCTGTCCAACCAGCAGTGCGATGATGCAACGCCCCCACAACGCAACAAATCATTGAAATTGTTGCATTTGACGTAGCGTTTAGACGACGCATCGGCGGTCTGGTGGCGAAACAGTCCAACAGTTGTTCTACATCAATCAGAGAATAACAGAATCCGCTGACTGAGGGTCTCAGTTTTCATAGGAAGCGCTCATTTTGCAATTCAATCTCGTCATAGAGCGGCAAAAGAAGACCGTTATTTATCACTCGGTCGAACGCTGCCCTCTGCACATCCGTGAGTCCTGCAACAAATCCTCATTCAAGTACAACTTAAGAAAGAATTACTTAACAAAGCTGATCAATAGTCCTGTAATGATCAATTAAATGCTGTCCTGTTTTCTGGATGCCCTCTTGGGAGGCGGTTTTTGATGATGAATGTATGAATGTAATGTTTGTATATGCAGTGTGTATATGTACGGTGTATATGTAGTGTGTATATGTACAGTGTATATGTAGTGTGTATATGTATGGTGTATATGTAGTGTGTATATGTACTGTGTATATGTAGTGTGTATATGTACGGTGTATATGTAGTGTGTATATGTATGGTGTATATGTAGTGTGTATATGTACTGTGTATATGTACTGTGTATATGTACTGTGTATATGTAGTGTGTATATGTACGGTGTATATGTAGTGTGTATATGTACTGTGTATATGTAGTGTGTATATGTACGGTGTATATGTAGTGTGTATATGTACGGTGTATATGTAGTGTGTATATGTACGGTGTATATGTAGTGTGTATATGTACGGTGTATATGTAGTGTGTATATGTACGGACCCCAGGAAGACGAGCTGATGCTACGGTATCAGCTAATGGGGATCCGTCTTAAATAAAATAAATAAATACATCTCATATCTTATTTCCTGCAGCTGAGGTGTTAAATCTATCGTCATTAACTGGCCAGCGACCCCCCCACCCCGAACCCTCTGCAGCATCTGGGTTCTTTAACCAAGGCCAGGCCGTGTAGCCCGCTCTTCCTTTCACCACAAGAAGGGTTCCAGTTAAAATGAATGGGCCGGTGCCGGTTACTCAACGGCGCAACGCTGGAGCTCGCTTAACAAGGAACGAGCGAGCTGCAGCGATCGCCATCACCTCGCTCGGGCGCTCTGACGGAAGGCATTAAATATGTGGTCTCCGTGACCACAATCCATCTGGACGAATGCGAGACGGCTTCAGAGCGACTGCGTCCCCCCCCCCCACCCCCCCGAGTCGCCGTCGCAGTCATGAAGTGAGCACAAACTCACAACTCACCTTCTTTAGACGTCCACTCTTGGTGCCCACGAAGGCCACGCAGTAACCGTTGTAGACATAGAAGGTGACAGAAGTCATGCGGTCCCGGGTCTCGGTGTAGAGCGTGTGTCCGGTCACCAGCTGGGAGCCCCCCAGGGGCTGGTTGATGTCCAGGCCGCAGAAGGAGTCGTCAATGGGCACCGGCTGCAGACGGACGGGACAGTAAAAGGGACAGAGTGAAGTCGGAGACATTAGGAGACAGGGAGCGTTACAGAGGAAGAGGAAGGAAGGATGAAGGTGACGGTCCCAGACGGAGGGAGAAAGCGTCTCAGACGGAACCGAACAGGTGAGCCAGAGGAGAGGGAGGGAGGGAGGAGGCGTGCGTGGGCGAGTCTCCCCGCCAGACAAACGTTTTCTGTTCCACTTAGCGGACATGTTTCAGCTGCGCCCGATCGAGCTCCACCTCGTCCCCGTCCTATCATCGCGCCTCTGCAGGAGGACACGGGCTGCACGGCAACCGCGTCCACCAGCATGCGCCGCATTACAAACGTGCACAAAGTCAGCTTCCTGTCTTCTCGTCCTTCGTCTCGTGCTTCGCAAACGAGCGGAGGAAACACGGCGGTGCTCGCGGGGAACGATCCGATCCATTCGCCGTGTCAAGAACGCGGCTTCTAAACGAATCGTGGCCGCGTTGACGCCTAGAATAGGAGGAAAACAGCCATTAAATTGCACGCAGCGATCCCGAGAAGGTTCTATTAGCGGAGAAGCCGTGCACATTTATGCACGAGGCTCCACTGAATATTTGAATATCACCACAACAAAATCAAGCAGAAGCCAGTGGCAATTAGAATTCTGTGTTCCTCTGCAGACGGTCCCGGTTCACACGGAGACATTTAGAATAAAGCAACGGGACTCAGAGCTTTAGTTCTGTTTCATCTGGAGCGTTTCCTCCGTGCGCCGCCTGTAGCTACCTGTCGGTAAGCGTTTGCCGCTAGCGACGTCACCGTATACGTTCAAAGGCTGGAAATAACCTTGAACGCTTGTGTTGTTCGACGCAATGAAGGGAAACCACTCGCGTCCATGGGGACCGCTGGATGTGGAGGGAAATGTCTTTGGCTCTTTAAATCAGAGTTTGTTTGGACGTGTTGAACCTTAAATTGGTCTCGGCCTATTTCACATCGCATGAATTACGCTGGTTCTACTCAACGTGTCGTGCAATATTTAAAGCCGTGCCCGAATAACTGCCGTTATCCTGGTCTGCATCACGGAATGCTGTTAAACAACGACAGAAACGGAGTGGGAATTGAAGGATGGAGTCAGATCCGGCAGGATATCGGATCTCAGCGTTTCCTCCCGGGGGGGGAACATCGGTGTTATCAAGCCCAGCGAGCGTTTGCTCTCACGAATTGTTAATTAGTCTGAGAGCAAAAAGCGCGACGGGGTGATGGTGTTAGCCGGGTGGAGACAGACAGATCCCATCAAAGCGCTCCTCCTCGGGAGCAACTGGAGAGACGGCGTGAATCTCCAGATGGCAGAAAGCTGGACGGCTGGGTGATAAATATTTGATTGGCAGCCGTGTCTGAACAACCCCCCCCCCCGGTGATTAAGATGCTCGCTGGCTAACTGCTGTTAGCGATGGACCGGAGGAGCGGCGCCGGGATGGAATACGTGTCTTACTCACAAACGGACAGAGTTAAACTGCTACTGGAAGAAGTGACGTGAAAAAGGTCAAAAGGTCAAAAGTAATTAAAAGACGCACACCTTTAGGGCTCGCAGAAGAGCACGCGTAAAACGTATTTAAGAGATGCGTACGTGGACGGTCTATACGGCGCATCAGATTCCGATGGAAGATCCCGAGAACATCATGCAAGAGTGCGTTTGTTTAAAAACGTGCGCACTTTCAGGCCGCCGTGCTGCCTGAGCTGAGCATCCGACGTCAGGTTGGATTTAAGAGTTCCTCATCCGTTGACATGGATCTACATAATCCATATTATACTGTGCATTTATTGGTTTCTCAATAAGTCTTCCAGACTCTATTCTGCGTCGTCTTATCCCCGCGGCTACACACACACGCGCAACGCTTCTGCGTGCTTTGTGTGTAATGCAGAGAGGAGAGGTGAACGTTACTGGCAGTGCGAGCACAGAGCGCGCAGTGGGAGGCGCCGCTTTGCACGTAACGGCTGGCGCTCCGCAGAGCACACAGAGATGATTGGGGATTTGTCTGACGAGACTGGAAAGAGGCTCTAATTTGAGCTCGCTAAAGTAGAAATCCTCCAAACCACCGATACGCATCCGAGCGGATCTTTGTCCTCCGCCTCCTCCTTCCAACCCCCGTACGCCTCCTCCTCCTCCTCCTCCATGGAGCCGATGAAACCCATCAGAACGATTCTGAAGAAATGTCCCGCTCCTCCTGACACAAGGGCTAATGGGGTATTTACTGATTTGAATAAGAATGGCCAATTGATTGATCTGGAGGGATTAGCAGATCAGCGGCCCTCACCGTGGCATTAAATCCTAAAATGACACTCACGATCTAAGAACACTCGGCATTCACAGGCCGATCCTGCATATACAGTCATTAGCCGCATAAGAAATGACAAGTTAAACGCTCATCTGGCATTAGTTCTTAATATTCCTAAATTCTTCATTCAATTACAGGATGAACGCACAGAGGAGCGTCGTCATCCTCCAGGGAACAGCGAGAATGGAGACGCTTAATTCTAACTGACAACATGCATCCGATGCGTGGCCTTGTGTTCCGGCGTAATTGGGGGATTTCAGAAGGAACCGAGCGGCGTGTGTGATCTATATCGGCATCAGAAGCGGAATAACTTAAGGGACACAATCCCCGACCGTCTACGATTCCCGCCCCAATGAAAGGAAGCAGGTTTATTTGGAATGCTCTTCAAGGAGAGTTTTATCGCTTTGATGGCAGCGGAGAGAAATCTATTCCCTCATTCCTGATCGTCTCTCAGCGAGTTATAATCTGATATTTACTTCAAAACGCTTGCGAGTACCGTTAGATAACAGAGGACGCCAAGCGGAGCAGTTTAATTGGCTGCTGTGTTAATTCTTCTGACAGTGTAAACTTTGAACTGGACGAATGAAGGACGAATGAAGGACTAATGAAGGACTAACAAAGGACTAATGAAGGACTAACAAAGGACGAATGAAGGACGAATGAAGGACTAACGAAGGACGAATGAAGGACTAACGAAGGACTAACAAAGGACGAATGAAGGACGAATGAAAGACAAATGAAGGACGAATGAAGGACAAATGAAGGACGAATGAAGGACAAATGAAGGACTAACAAAGGACGAATGAAGGACTAAGTTCATTTAGCAGTATAAGAATAATAATTCTCCCGTCTCCGCGGGACTAAAACGTTCTAGAGGATTATCATGTACTTTAAATACGTAAATACTGCGTACCGTATCGCATGTTTACCATGTTCTCGTACTCACCGCCTTGGTGCACTGAACTTCTTTCCCGAGCAGCCAGTTGAGCTCCAGGTTTCCTTCTCCCTGGTAGCAGGACTGAAGGCGCTCCTTGATCAGCGCGTTGATGTCCCGGATGGTGAAGACGCAAAGCGCCGAGTCATCCGGCGGCCGGTGGAACTGCTTCTGGCCCTTGGAGAAGATGGCGAAGAGCACGTCGTCTTGGGCGCTGATGTTGAGCGAAGAGGCGAGAACGCGGCCCGGCTTGCCGAGGTACGCCGCCTGCAGCAGCCGGTACTCCACGCCGTTCTTCACGCAGCCGACGGGGAGGGAGACGTAGGAGTGGAACTTGCGGTCGTCTTTGCAGAGGCGGACGATGCGAGACGTGTAGAACAGGTCGCTGGCTGAGCCGCTCGAGGACATGCTGTTCTCCGGCGTCTCCGGCTGGACGGTCAGGAAGTAGACAAAGCTTCCGCTGGCGAAGCCGTAAACGTAGTAAATGTCAAAGTGGGACACCAGAGCCAGCGTGTCGGAGGGAATCTTGATGAGGGAAGACACGAAGTCGGTGTGCAGCTCGTAGTCGAGCATGGCCGAGGACTCCGGGTCACGGGGCAGCTTGCGGCTGGAGATGGTAGGGAAGTAGTCCTGCTTCCCGTCTACCGCCGTGCCGATAAACAGGGTCCCGTCCTGGCCCTGCGACGGCACAATGACGCCGTACATGGTCCCGGTCTGGTTGACACTGGAGAGGTAGTGCTCCTTTTTGTGGGAGGGCTCCACCAGGATGAAGAGGTCGTCCAACCTGAGGAGCTTACAGACACCCTGGTAGAGGCTGCCGCAGGCCAGCAGCCGATTCTGGGAATAGTCGATCAGGAGAAGCTTGTTGACGTTATTGGTGGAGACGAGGGGCTCGGAACAGGGCTGGACGATCAGAGGGGGGTAGCAGGCCTTGTTGTCGTCCTCCGGGCCCGTGTCGTGGGAAACCAGGAGGGTCAGGTTGCCCGACAGCTTGTACACGCGATTGACTGCGCCGATGTACAACGCCCCCGTGGTTTGGTGAACCGTCAGGTGGTTGAAGAGCCAGTCCCGACGTTCCGGGCGGAAGCTAGCGAAAGTCTGCCCAGCGCACAAGGAAGGAATCGCTAGGAGCCAAAAGCCGAGCAGGACAGCGGTAGATCCTGCCGTAGGGTGAGGCGATGAAGTCCTGCGTGCGGCCCGCCGGCCCGCCATGTTTACGAGCCCGCGAGCAAACCTCAGAGGAAGCGGAGAGCAGGGACGCAGGGAAGGAGGGAGGAGAGCTTCTCCTTTTTGATGTCGAAGGCAACGCTTGCAGGTCTGACCTTCCGCAGGGCTCTTCACATGTTTCTGGAAAGGGAAACAAGAAGCGATGTCAGATATCATGAGTCACACATCCGGCGGAAAACACGCGGGGCCGAATGGGAAAAGGCTCTGAGAGGTTTCGCTGCTGGAAAAGGTCAATATTCATCCGCGGCGGGGCAACGAGCTGCGGAGGAGAGGAACGGAGGTTCGAAGAGACAATGAGAGGAAATCATTATGGGGCACATTCCGAAGGGGTGGGCGGGCCCGGCGGGACGAGGCAAGAAAGAGAGGAAGGTTACGGCAACGGAGATTAGCCTGGCGTGACTCACCCGCCGCCGCCGCCGCCGCACACGGAGCAAGCGATTTCTAAGAAAACACTCACTTCACACACAAAGCCTCCGACACCTGGGCGGCGACTCGTTACGACTGAATTCAAGTCACAAGAGAGGTTTTCAAGGTCCTTTTTTTGTTGTTGTTGGTTTCCTTTGTACATTGTTTACCTACAAAATGAAAGAAATGCTGAATTAACATTGAACAAAAGTATTTCCGTATATCCCCATTAGAACAGAACAGAACTGTGATCCCCCCCCATCCCCCGCTCCGTGTTTAGCTTGAAGCGAATCGCGTGAAGGCCGAGGTTTAAACACGCTAAGCCCGGGCTGCAGGAGCCAGTTGAGTTAATTATCTCCTCCATTGGAAGGAAGGGTCTGGAACTTATTACTGGAACAAAGTGGGAACAAATTGGGGAGCCACTTCCACGCACCCCTCCCCTCGCTCGCTGCACTTTAAGGGGTCTGTTTTTACAGAATCCAAATGTGTTAATTATTCGGGTTTTTTTTAATCCTTTTATTCGACTCATCTCCCGCCGAAACGATCGTAGCGTGATTATTCACTGGCAGAACAACAATCATCTCTGAATCCGCTGGCGCATCGGGTCTGTACGCAGCTCCCGCGTAGAACACGGAGTAAACAGGCCAACATTTGCGTGTGCGCTTCCATTCCCTCGGTATTATCGGTGCGTTCCATCAGAACCAAGCAGTGCGAGAGGCTAACAAGTGGAAACAACGGCGGCGATGCCGCCCAAAATCAAGTATGATTAGGCGTAGCAATCCGACAAGGGCAATTACTGTGGAGCTGGAAGAGGTGAGCCGGGGGGGGGGGCACCGGGGGTGTTTGGATGTGTCAGACACGGCCCGGCATAATTTGGCACGCTCCGTCCGGGTTTGCATTCCCAGAAATGAGGGCTCGGAGAATCGAGGGTGAAAGATGTAGCTGAAATAATCAATGACTGACCCTTGAATTTAAGAAATGAAGTGAAAACACGGATTACGTGGCGAGGCGCCGCCCATCCGGCGCTGCCCATCCGGGCGGCGCCATCGACCGTGTGCAAGGAAGCAATCCGAGCAGATTCCCTTTGAACCGTGACGCTCCTTTCATAGACCTTGTCCCAAATATGGGAGTGGCCAGACTCCTTCCCCTGTGATCAACGGATAGGCTACTCGTCTTAGACTTAAATATTGACCCCTCGGAGAACATATTGATCCGCGTGTCCATAAACACAGACCCTGCGGCCCTCCATCAAGCTGTTCCCGTCCCGGGGGGCACTTTATTAGCCTGGTCATAAAAGTGCTATTGCCTCTGAAACAGCAGCGAGGGCTAAAAGCCAAGCCACACTCTCAGCTGTCCGTGCACCATCACGTGCACCTTTGTGTGAGGCTAGAACAGGCTAGATGTGCAAAGTGGATCGCATTGGTGGCCTAATCAGGCTCCTGCTGAGTCAGCTTTATGCTCAGGAACGGCAGTCCTTCGCCCTTTAGAGCTCCCGCTGCGCCCCTTAATCCTGCGTGTTTATAGAACATTTATTCCCATCCATCTTTTCTTCCGCTCCCTTTTCTTCCTCCAGTCGTTGGGATATATATATATATATATATATATATGCGTTAATGCCGCATGTTGTGGCAACAGCAGCAAACTGCAAATAAAAGACTGCTCAAAGGTGATCCGTTCATATTGCTTTTGGTGAGCGAGGGAATGAACGTTTTCTTCAAGGTAGATTGCACGGCCAGTTCTTTGTTGCACTCGACAGAGACTTCTCTGAGGAGTCGGCTTTGAACAACACCGGATCGCCCCTCGTGCCCTTTAGTTCAAAGGGGAGCCAGAATAAAATTAACATATAAATACAACCAGGAATGATTCAAACATAAAAAAGACCTAAAAAAAGGAGACGAGAGCATGAATGCGTTTACGAGCGAGGGAGAATGAAGAGCAGCTTCCTTCGGCTTTAGACTCAGAATCTTTAGAAATTCAGTTCTTACTGCATGAGAACTGTGAATATTCGCTATATCGGCACAGACTGACCATATATCCATCTGTCTCAGACACCGCAACACATAAAACCTGCCATGTTGGCAAACTATCAAGCACCTTGTTGAAATGCAAAGAACAAGTCTGCATGGTCCTTTTAATACGCGCGTTGGAAGCAACGTGGAAGGCGAAGAAAGAAGAGCCTCGGGTCAAGAGCGACAGAAAAACACAAATGTCAGCCGAGATCCCGTCTCAGAGAGGAGAACTTTCCATACACAAACTCAGCCGGCTGCCTGAGCGGCATCTCTGCGGCGGTTTGAGGGTCCCTGCGCTGAAATCCCCCGTGAGTTCACTTCCCAGCCAAGTGGGCAGCGGTTCGAGCCAATCGTGATCTGGAATGGAGCTGCAGCTGCTGATTATCTCTCGAAATAATGGTAAAGAGCAGCAGAGGGAACAGGCAAGGCCAGACATGAGGAAATGTGAAATGGTTAAGCTAATAGGCAAGCCAGCGCCGCAGGCCGGAGGGCAGCGAGCTGAGTCAGCAGAGAGCAAGCTTCAGGAAGAGGCCTCCGGAGGAGAAGCCAAACCTTTGGCAGAGGCAGCAGCACTTCTTTAGGTTTTTTTGTTGTTGTTGTTCTCTCTCGCTCTAAGCTTCTTAACAATTCAGCCAAATTTGCTTGATCTCATATTTACTGCAATTGTACCACTAAAGATAAATAAAAAATCCTTTCATGGAGCCGAATCAATTGTTGTCGGATGGGAAAAAGAAAACGGGATATTGTCATTCCGTGCCTCGGATTAATGCGTTATTCTCTTCGCAAATTAACGTAAAGCATGAAATCTCAACGCTTGCGTAAAAGAACGACGCGCCGCGAATCGGATCGACAAAATTGGAACAAAGATCCGCAAAAACCAGCGAGCTGAGGTAAGTGACCTTTGACACCTCGCTCGTTTCGAGGTGAGCTTTTCAGTTGATGTGGCCGATGACGCGGCAAAAACGGAAAGTTTAATCTTCCCCGAAGGAAGAGCGTCTTCGACAGGAGCCTCTAAAAAAAAGCGATTAGCGGCAGAGGTTAGTCCATTACTCTTATAAAGCGAGGCGATAATGAGAGGCCTCGCTGGCATCGCCAGTCGTTGAGCCGGAGTTATATTTATAAATTCCTTTGTCTCAATAGGAAATGGATTCCTCTGCTCCAGTGCCAGCTCCATCCATCGGCTTCCAGGAAACAAATCTTTCTGAATCCCATCTTTACTTTCAGCCACCGCAAGGAAATGATACAGTAGAGAAGAAGGAGGAGAACAGAAGACCTCCAACAACTGGATGATGTCACCGTCTGGCATCCGGAGCTTTGGTGTCAGAGGGAAGAGTTTATTTTCAATACTTTCCCCTGTGATTGAAGATCCCACGTTACGGCGTCATCGCTGCTTTGGCACCATCGATGCCAACGATGTACGATTTTGTTTATTTTTAAAACTAATATTGGCCAGGCGCTAAGCTGCAGTGAAAGGTGCTATCGTTTTGTGCTGCGTAGCAAATGAAAGCACAGTAACGTGAATCCTCTGAGGTGCATCCTTTGTTGAATAGTGCCACCTTGCATTATTGACCCCCCCCCCCCCCCCCGGAGGCGTTCAATGACCTCTCACCGGATTTCACCGTTTGGTAGCAGCCTCTCAGTATTTTCGGAGAGTTACTCTCCAGTCAATGTAAATACGTGATTATTAAAACATCACAAGATGGAATTAACCGCCTCTCGACTTAACCCTGAATGCAAACACGGGCACGTGCGTCTAATCTGTCCTCTTAACCCCGTCTCCGCCGCGGCCCCTCCCCGCCTCAGACACATCAAAGCGTGTTTGAGAAACACACACGCTGGTATTACGCCTAAAACCCAACGACATCCGCAGAGAAAGATTACAATGCTATTGTTATTCTAATGATTCCCCCCCACCCCCGCTCCTCCTACAGCCACCGCCAAACACACATTCACTCTCAGGCTCTTGTACAAGCTCCAACGAGCAAATACCCCCCCGACAATCAAAGGCGTGTGTACATATAGACAAAGACACGGGTGCTGCACGGCGTACAGACATTCTGACATGTTTTTTTTTTTTGTACAGTTCCTGGTGATGCGACTTGCAGCGCCGCCGTCTGAGGTAGAATCCTGAGTCGAGATCTTTCAGCCGGTCCCACCTCCAGCGGCTTCGCCTCGTCGGGACCGTCATCGGCTGGAAGCAGCTTTCTACTAGGAGGCATTTCCATAAATCTGAATTGTGTGTCAGCGAAGGGAGAGGGGAATCCTTGGCAGGGGGGGGGGGGGGGGGGGAGGAAAACAGAGCGGGATGTCATACGAGGCCACGGCATCAGATGTCTCACCTGATTGGAACTCAATCAGGCTCTTTGAGTGACTCCCTATCGATCTTATCAAACGTGAGGGATGGATCTGCTATTTTATAAAACAAATAATTCTACTAACATAATTTCAAAACTCTGGAGAAGAAGTGGCGGAGATGAAGATGCTGAGGTTCTCCGGGGGAGTGACCAGATTGGACAGGATTAGAAACGAGAAAATAAGAGGGACAGTGAAGGTCAGACGTTTTGGAGACACGGTCAGAGAGACCAGACTCCGATGGCTTGGACATGTCCAGAGGAGAGACAGGGACTATATTGGTAGAAGGATGCTGAGGATGCAAAGGACAGGGTGAAGTGGAGAAGCTTGGTTTGCCGTGGAGACCCCAGATGTGAAGAACCGAAAGAGAAAGAAGAAGAAGGGTTCGGTCTTCATCAGGTCTCGTTATCAGGGTCCAACTCCCACGGGACTCTCCGGTGCTTCTTCAGGCCACGTATGACACGTTTAAGAGTCGCTGGAGCAGACAAACGGACCTGGCCGCCTGAAGAACTTGGCTGGTGCACCAGGTAGCAGGTGCAAACGGGCAGCCAGAGGGGCATCGGTCTGAACGAGCAGTCAATTGTTCATCGCGTGTGGAGCAGACTGGAATGAAATGAACAAACGGCCCGGCTCATCCGGCCTTTAAAGAGATTATATAAACTCACGATGATTAATGCACCGCGGAGATGAACATAACAAGAGACGACTGGGCGTGATGGGGGGGGGGGGGGGGCTGCAGCACGACCTGGGGCCACAAGTCTGTATCTTTATGGATGGACCGCTAAACAAACCAGTCTGCTGGATCCAAAGGAGGCGCTGATGAACTGAAGCTTTGGTCCAATAATCGGGATGGATCCGAAAAGCAAGTAAGAGAAATGTTTGAGATCAAAGCCCCCGATTTGTAGCTTGTGAGAGAAAAATGTCGGTTTCTGTAGCCATGCATAACCCCCGCATGGCTGCCCGCTCAGGCCCCTGCTCCCGGAGATCGGAGCGTGGCTCGGCAGACGAGGCGACTGTCGCCAGGGGGATCGAGAGAAGGTGCGAGGAAAGGGAGGTGAGAGAGGAAAAGAGAGCGAGGGGCAATAAAACACAGCGAGACAGAAAGTGAGATAAGAGGATGGAAGCAGTGAATGATGGCCTCTGGAAGTGAGCGCGGACGACAAAGGAAAGTAGCGCCCTCGCGTCGGAGATAATACAGCGGGGGGTCGCAGAAAAGGAAGGAAGGAAGGAAGAGAAAGAAAGGAATGAGCCATGCAGCCATTAGTCCAGCTGGGTAACAAGCTGCTGCATCCACAGCGGCAGCCACAACTCTAGAAGTTGGCACAGCACGTCCTCCATTATAATTTACACCGCCCGGCTGGCACGCCCGAGAGGGAAGAGGGGGGGGCGGTCGGAGACGGGAGGCCTGTTGACGCTTTAGACAGCACCGTTGTTTGGGTCTAAATGCATGCTAGATCTGCTCATTATAAGGAAACCAGTTATTTCACCCAGCAGACACCAACAAGACTCCAAAAACGCTTATGTAAGAGTTTCTAGCAGTGGGGGGGGGGGGGGGGGGGGGGCGCTGGAATCCTTCCATTTTCTCCTGCTACAGTACGAGATAGCGCCGGGCTAGCTCTGTAATCACACGCCAGCTGAGAGGATGAAACGAGGCTCATACAAATTTGCCAAAATCCAGGAAGTGGAAAACACGGAGAGGTAAACAAAGAGCGCCTCCGTCAAAACGAGGTAGACGATCACGAGTGCCGCCGCCAAGGCGTGAAGGGGACGGGGGGCCGACAGGCTGGGCATTGGATGTGTGCCACTGCAGTGAGCAACGCCCGCTTTTAATCCATAGATAAGTCGGATCAATAGGCGGCGTTCCATTCCGGTCCCTATCTGCTGTTTGTTATTGCTGCCAAGCCAATCCCTCGGCTCCGTCGCGTACAGCAGGAAGTATTCCAGGGAACCCTCTCCTCTGGGTTAATGATGTTTACAGCCGGCCACGCTCCGTCACCGACACCCAGACAAACGCAGCACGCCAGCGTAAACAAGCACTCGGCTTCCAGTCACGAGGGCGTTCCCGCCCGGGAATACGGCGGCCGTCAAAGTCGCTCCGCCTGTTGGAACGGCAAGTCCACGAGTCCAAGGGTCAACAGTAGACACACTGGGCGGGGCTATCTTATCTCACACTCGTGACTGCAATGGAGGCGGCGGCGAGGAGTTTGACCTGCTCCGCTACCTCCAGACACGCAATGGTAGAAACAGCTCGCCTCGTCCTCCCTCCATCGCCTCGCCAAACCTGACCGGCGATCGAACAGGAGCGAAAATCGAGACGGCCTCGGTGAAACAGTCGCCCGGACAAGGCTCCGTGACGGAACCGCGTTGAAGCCTGTTGAGAACCAGAGGCCGTTACGCGGTCGTGTCATCAGGGGGTAATAAAGCGCCGCACAATCCAGTCTGCGGTGACTCACTTAGCCGGGTCGCCGTTTGGATGAGAGGCAAGAAGCAGCATGTGGTGAGGAAATGAGGCGATTACTCACACAGAGGGATTCATGCCTCGTCAGCAGAGTCCTCGTCTGCTTTCTGTACAGGCGACATGCAACAATATAAGGATGGGGTGGGGTGGGGGGTCGCCGTCAGGATCATTTGGCAAATCATAACCTTTGGCTAATCGATGGCGCCATAAAAGATAAACACGACAGATCTCTCCGACTGAACAGTGCGATTATTAGCTACACCAGCTCGGAAGAGGGAGACATTTAAATCACATAATCTATACCCAAGATTCCCCAGAACTGCAGCTATAAACATATTTAGTGAATCATCCAGCGAGCGAAGCACGGCTCAAATCAATGCCAGAGGAAGCTTCTGAACTAGATGGAGAACTTTGTGTCTGGAAACGGGACAGGAATGTTCTCTGCTGCTTCCAGAAACCTCCTTGGACTTGCTGCCGACTGAAAGTCCATTTCAGTGTTTTTATTTGAAACCCCACTTAATTTAACAAACCAGGCAATCAGACTCCCACAGATTCTACATCGGATTGATCGTTTGGGCTCTGAACATCCGAGAGCTGGTTCTGAATGCTGAGTACATACGAGTGCTTTGATTCCAATGCTAACGGGAAGCACAGTGAGGAAACTTTACACCACGGAATCGGAGTCGCAATGAATATGCATGCTAAAGCAGTAATGAGCGGCGCGGCGAGCAGCAGTGTCACCGTCCTCCGGAGAGCGGCAGCCGTCACCAGGCCCGTGCCAGGACCGGACAGGATGGGGATTGGATGGCACTCAAAGCGCAAGCTGGCGGCCTGGCCCAGTGACTCGCCGTATCCGTGCCGGAGGGCAGGCGTGCCTTCCGGTAACGGCTCCGTGTGTGAACCCCATGCAGGATGCAGAGCTGGCTGGGATGCGGAGGAAAATCAGCGCTGGCTGACTTCCTGTGAGCTTGTCTCCCTGGGAGTCGCCGCGGCCGGTGCCTTTATATCAGCGCTCCGGCTTTAGGAAGGCCGTTTCAATCTTTGCCAAACACAACAGAATGATTGCAATGCTTGAATTATTTCACGTCTCTTTCCAGAAAACGGTGCCTTCCTCGAAGCTAAAGGCAGCTAAGCTACGCATGCAGGCCTGCGGTACCGGGCTGCAAATGTGTGTACCGAGTGTGCCCCGCCCCTCGCCCATATAGCAAGCTGGGATAGGCTCCAGCAACTCCCGTGGCCCGCACTGCGGAGAAGCGGAAGGAAATGGATGTGGATGTGGCACAGCTGCGATGTGTCGTACTGACCTCGGAGGTCTACGATGACCCCCAAAGGCTTCGCACGATATCACTCACCCCAGCCGTGAAGGTTCAGCGTTGCGCCGCTACGTCCCTACGAGCATCACCGTCCAACGCCGCGATGAAACCGGCAAAAAGGATAAGATGAGGAAGCGGTCCGATACTCATTATGTTTAAAGTCACGGGGACGAGAAGGGAAAATTGAAAGGGCGCTATGGACTTCTGGAGATTATAGTGTGTGACCTTACACAAGTCAGCAACACAGAATATGATTTGCCCGCTGTGCCGTTTCTCCGTCTTTCATTCCAGTCACACACCTGCAGTAAATCTGCGCTGCCCTTTTTTGGTGAACCGAGACAATTCCAGCAGTCTGGAATGAGACCGAGGTGACGCCGTGACAACGTGCAATGCTTATACGACACAAGGTTCCTGGCTGTCGGAGCCGGATGAAGAGCTACTGCAAGCTCCCCCCCCCACCATAGACCAGAGCCCTGCAGATTTAGCACAGATAGTCGCCATCCGTATTCTTCAGACGCACACTGGAGAGCATCTTTTATGTGACGCAGCAAAGCCTCACACGACTGTCTCTTCTTGTTACACATCTTGATATTGGAGCGCGGCGGAGACCTCGGATCGCTGGAAGGCGTGTCATCAATGTAATTGAACACTCACACGCACATAGGAGGGGGGGGGAGCGGGGATGCACTGAGATTCACAGCAGGAATGATCTAAATCCATCTCTGGTACATGTAAAGCGTTCACGCATTCCGGCTCCGACGCTCCGGCTCTCCAGTCTGAAGGGTCTCCCCCCCACATCGTCCGAGTCGCCGGATCACATTCTCCAGCTCAGCCTCGCTCTGAATGCAGCCGTCGGTTTCCGAGCATGAAGTCTGATCAAAGACTAAATCTCTGCTATAGCGAGACGATTAAAATGAACATCTGCTTCCTTGTTCACGAACGGAGGGAGATCCCAGAGCGCAACAAAGAGGGGAAGACAAAAGCGGCAAAGAGGGACGAGAGGGAAAGAGCGGGATTAAAGAGAAAAGAGAACGTTGGCAGACACGGCAACAATAACCAGAAATAAATCAAGGAAAAGAGCGTTCCCATTCCTGGTCAGGATGAGCGATTCCCAAAGCCAGGACATTTAAATTGCTCGCCGGTGGTTTTACCTCGCATTAACTTTTCCCCTCAGACCGCACACGCAGACGATGAAGCGTCTTAAAGCGATCAAACCGGGCCAGGAGTTTAGTGAAGCAGTGAAATCAGGCCTCGGCCAGCGAGCTCGCCGGACGCCATGTAAACGAGAGCTCGCCATGACAAGGATGGAGGCCTGCGTTATAGAAGTCAGCAAAAACACAGCAGCGGGCGGCCGTGTGTGTTTCCCCTCTGTCACCGCAATATGGGGAGATGGGGGTAAAAAAAAAAAACACATGGGGTAAATGACTTTCTATTAAAGCCAAAGAAAACAGCCCCCCCCCCGCCGCTGCCCTGAAAAACAGCATCAGCATTCAGCAGCAGGCAAAATATATAATCATACTCTGAAAAGTGCAATAACAGGAAGGAGAATGGTAAAAGCGACTATTTGCTGCCCTGGAGAAAAAGTAATGAAGGGGGGGGGGGGGGGCAGTGGGGGGGGGTATTCCCATTCAGCATTGGCAGATGATGAAGTGGGGTAATTAGGATCTAGAAGCTCATCCAATCAGAACGCAGGGCTGGTTAGTCGAAGCTCTCCGCGCGTTCCCCAAACACAGGTGAACATGACGTCATGCTGACACTTTGCAGCATCCGAACAGACACGCCCGTCGCCTCTGGCGTCCCTCCAGTCAGCTCGCTCTGCTTCCACTTCTTCTATGCCCCCCCCCCCTCCCGAATAAAAAAGAAAACAGAGCTGGAGGGGAAGGCAGAAGAGCGGATGCGGCGGTGATGACACTTCAGCTCTTAATCAGCAGCTTTGAAAAAGCAAAGAATCAACCGTGTATTACGACCTCGCCAAAAGAAAGATGGGGGGGGGGGGGGGTGTGAACGCTTAATTAACGCTCGTCTGCAGCGAATCGTGAAACTTGTTTGTAGTCATTAAGGAAAGCAAATGTTTTATATTCAGCATCATGCTCAGAGTCAACACGGCTGAGACACGGGCGTGCTTTCACCCCCGTCAGGCTGAACATGCTCGCTGCAAAACGTGCACGAGGGAGGGCTCGCGGGGTCGGCGGGGCTCGACCTGCAACGCCCTTCACAGGTAAACAGAAAAGCCTCGAGCAATGAGTCGAAATCTTTCCCTTTTAATTCCCAGCTTTGCTTTTGTTCCGTCTGCGAGAGGAATATTGGAATCGAGACGGCGGCGGCAGCAACGTGTCAGATCGCCTGACGGGGCATCAGCCGGTTAACGCCGTGAGCGGCCGGTAGCGTAAATCCCTAACCGCTACAGATTAACACAAGAAAGGGAGCTCGATCCCTGCTTTCAAGTACCAACCTGCCCATTCCCCTTCCTCTTCCACATCCTTCCCTTCTCCCGCCACAGCGAGAAGCTTCGGCGCGCCCGTAGTTTGTTAGCATCTTCGGGGACGACGCCAGGATTTGGAGTCTTCTCCTGGAAAATGTCTAAGCGGTCACATTTTGAATAAGCGTCCTCGTTTATTCCCTTTCGTCTCTGCAGAAAGGGACAACCTCGGCGCCACATCCCATCACGTGGCTCGCTCTTGCCTTGGCAATATTTTAGAGGTTACCCAAAGATGGCGCCGCCATGCTTTGCCGTTGAATCGGGCAGAACAATGCGACCGTTGCTCCGAGCGCTCACAGTGGTTTCCCTTTGATAGCGGGGGGGCCACTAGGAAGCAGGAGCAGTGAAACAACAGCGTCCGACTTCCCCTCTCCGACTCCGACAGATTGGCCTTGATAAAGTTTGGCTGGCGGCAGCAAACGCCACGCGGTTCCACGGGAGCGCCGTTACTGCGGCTCAGTTTGTGCAGCGTGATTCACAATGGCCGTTTTGTTGCTATCATTTGATAAGACGGGCTCCTGTAAATGCTCAGAGGGGAAAGCAGCATTCATTGTTCCCACGCGGTCCACGAAGCTCGAAGCTCGGGTCGAGGTCAGACGCAACAGTAACAGTAATTCCATTACTCGGGGAGTCTTTCCACGGTTTCCATGCCGGATGAGCGGCGAACGCAGCTTTGTGTGGGCTCTGTGAGGAGCTTAAATAACTTAAAAAGAGAGGGGGGGAGGGGTTCATTTCTCCTGGCATGGATTCTGTAAATCACCTTGGTCCAAAGTAAAGAGTCGGTAAAGGATGGCGGCACAAGCGTGTGTTTTTCATGAAACATGCAAAGAAACAATAATTTCCTTCCGAGTAACGGCACAGCCTGGCCGAGCATTAGAGTTAAACAAATATGAACTTTCCATGTTTTCGAGTCGCGCGTGCGTGTTTGCGCGTGTTTTGCAGGCAGCAGGCAATAAGCATCAAATGGGCTTGAGACGCCACAGCGGTCGACATTTCATATTTACAAGCTGCAGGAATTCCGACGACTTCCTTCATCAATTAAACACAGTTTATTTTTGGAGCACGATAGCACGGGGGGGGGGGGGGGAGTTTATTCAGACCCCGTGTGTGAAGGAACAAGCCCCGAAGATGGAAGTTGGGGGCCGGGGGGGGGGGGGGGGGGGGAGATTCGGAAGGCCAGAGACGCCTCCTTTGCTTGTCTTCCCCCTCTGTGAGGACAGAGGAGGACGCCTGCAGGTGAATGTCTCACACTGAGCAGAGCTCTCCACCCAGATGAGGCCAAGCCCGGCTGCGAGCCGCCAAACAATGGAAGAGCGCTCAGGCGCAGGTATCTACACGCCGCTGAGCCGCGCCGCGAACACTTCCAGTGTCAGGTTTCCTCCGGTCTCGCGCCAAAGGAAAGTCAGGGCCATAAACGCATGAAGGGGATTGAGTGAACGTAAATACAGGAGGCAGCTGGGTGAGCAAATACAAGCGCGAGTCAACCAGGTAAGAACGTCAGGCGGCGCTTTGAAACGGCTCCCATCCGTAAACGGGGTCTATTTGTTACCGTCTGTATCAGAGGGGCTGAGTTACGATTGGCTGGGCTCCCCTATGGCACATGAGCGGACTAGATAATCAATGCGCGCACCCCTTTTCCTGCAGTAACCATGGCGACAGTGGTAGGAAAGGGCATCCGCATCACCAGGGGGCGGTGTGGCCAGCTGCCCGTGCTGCTTTACCTTCCACACATGCACGCACTCGCAAAAAAAGACACGCGTGCCATTCAATGATCAGAAACACACGCACGCACACACACACTCATCTGTTTCTGACAGCTGCCCCTTGGCGTCGAACACAACTCCCCTCCCACACTCTCTCTCTCGCTCTCTCTCTCTTTCTCTCACTTCTTTTTGTTGCTCACTTATTGTCAAGTCTCCAGCAAACAAATCCACGCACCCTCCCGCGACACCGGCTAATCGATTATTGACGGCACCACACAAAACTGACTTATATTCAAATGGCTGTGAAAAGACATTTGAGACAATGCATCCAGTTCCTTTCAGAATAAAACGAATGAAGACGAGGCATTTGCATGTTTAGCTTGAGGCCTTTCTTTCTTCCCGTCTTTTTGTCGCTGCACCGGCTGCGCCAAGAAGGACCACTTGAAGGTCTTCAGGCAACAAAGGTGGCGTCCTAAAAAAAAACACGAGCCACCGGCTGATGGCGTTCAGGACTAGGAAGCGCGGCAGCTGGGTTGGCAGGCTGACTTACTACCCGTGTGATGATGAGCGACTAACAAACAGCCAGACTTGTTATTCTGCGGGTCTCTCTGCCGCCCTTATCGCTGTCATCTCGTAATTTTGTAACACATGGTAAAATGCGGGATGGCTTCCGACAGCGGGGATCAGATAAAGAGCCAGAGCACCTGGGAGGGGGGACGTGGAGAGGCTGACGATTGTTGCTGAGGCGAGGGATCCCGTCCCATGGAGATGTGTCATGAAGGCAGCGCCATTAACATCTTAATAGAGGCTTCCGGGGCCCTGGAGAGAACGCCGGCCCCTCTCCACCCACGCAGGGGCCAGGAGTGGCTCTTGCAGAGCGTTTAAGTTCTGCCAGTGCTGCATTGTGAGGGTGTTAGGCTCCCTCAAAGGAGCGGCCAGCTAAAGCTAGCGCTGCTATATTCCTTTATTCCCGTTGTCTATAGTTTCATTTCCTGTCCGCGCCGCCATCTGTCGGCTTTAGCGGTCCTACAAAAGGCTTTGTTTCAACAAGCTGGCACACTGGGGTTCTTCACTAACTTACGGCTGTCAATAGATCCAAACCGGCCACCGTGGCGCCAGCATGGCAGAGGGGCAATGGCTACCCATCCCCCCCCGATGGCCCTCTGATAAGCTTGGCTGGGGCCACTCGCAGCCGGCATTCCCGACAGGGATGGGGGGGGGTAAAGTACAGTAAACACAGTGGCAGAAATGGTGGCTGTTTTTTCCTTCAAGTACAAAACGCCGTCCTGTGTATCGTAAAAAATGAAATGCAAAGGCGTGGCATTGATTTTCGGTGCTACGTGTTGCTCACACTGGGAAAGCTGCGATTTAACAATGACGTGGGCCGAAGTCATCGGGCTATCGATGATTCAATAAGTCGCTGAAGGCGACGAGCTCAGCTGCTCAAGATGATGAAAATGGCTACAGCGGCACATCCGGGACATTAAACGTCGTCTGTTGTTATGTGGGAATTATTGAAGAGCGATGCTTCCGACTGGTTTGTGGAGGAATGACGAAGCAGCCAATGGCTACCGTTGTTAGCGGACAAATGCATTTGATGCGGCAGTTTTCCCCATCAGTCTGGAGACACTCGTGGGATGAGAGGATGACAAATTCCCGAATGCTCCTCCTGACTCTGCCAGACAGGAGCAGAGGAGAGGACAAAATGCAGTAAAGTCTTTCAAAGCGAGCAGAGGTGGAAAAGTCCAGAAAAACAGGGCCGATAAATACTCTATCGCTTCTTTCAGAGTCGGTAGGGGAAATGGTGCGCCGTGTCTTTAAAGCTATTTCGGCCACATCTCGATGAAGGGACATCAATCGCTGGATTCTGTCCTTACGCATGAATCACCGGGACAAGGTGTTTAAATGGGTTCTAGCGCAGGCCCGGTATTAGCAATGATCTCACGGGATGAAGTAGGTGAAAGATGTGACACAACGGGTGGAAGCTCCCGAGTCGTCCCCCAACTTCTCGCTCGATATCTGCATTCCAGTTAAGCGACCGTCAAAACAAAGTTTGGTTTCGGCTCGCGTGCCAGATGTGGCGAGACAAACGTTGCGTTCGGCGCCGCTTCTACAAGCGGCAGCGGCTTCAAGGAACATGCGTCGGGATAATCATTGCTTAGAGAGACTCTCTCTGTTCTTCACACATCAGAGGCTGGGTAGAGAGGCTTGTGTTGTTGAATCCATCCAGGGATGACACGGCGAACACGCCAGACATAAATGAATTCGACTGCTGCGTGGATGAAAAGACAAGAGGTGGTTGTGATCTTTCGCTTTCCAACCGGAGCCAGAACCCTCCCCGGCTGCAACGAGATCGAGATCTCTGGAACCCAGACAGTTGAGACGCTCAGATATACAGCCCGTAGTGGTGTGTGTGTGTGTGGGGGGGGGTTAGGGTTAGAGTTCAGGGGGGGGTTCATTAAAACAAACACTCACTCAGTATTTGCACAGTCCAGCAGATAGACGGTCGAGGGAGGGCCTATATCTGTGGGACTCACAAGAGCACCATTATCCACATGTGTTGGTGTGTTTGCAAGTGTGTGTGCATGCAAAGGACAGTTGGGATGGGGGGGGCAGTGGCTGTACGGCGAGGGTGGGGTACACGGAATACACAGCCGCTGAGTGCGTTTGCACAATTCAGTCATTAAGAAATAGGTCAAGGGTTCTGCCTGCGTGCGGAGCGACTTGTCAAAATCTCTCAAGCTAAACTGGGGTGAGTCTGGCTGCCTTGGGTGGGGGTGGGGGGGGGGCAGTGTGTTGTGTGAGAATGCTAATGGTGACACAGCACACGGAAACGGCCGTAACGAGTAAATCAGCAGCAAATGATGCGGTTAAAGAATCGTTAGCTGCATCGGAATTATCAGAACGGAAAAAAGGTCAAGCGCTCGCATTCTGGACCCGTAATTAACTCCAGCTCCTCGTCTGGACTCGCCGCGAGAGCCAAACGGTGGAGTTTGTTGCCAATGGCGGTAGCTGGGGGGGGGGGAGCAGAAGATAAGATGATCAGTTCAGAGGTGTCTCAGGATGAAACACCGCAATGAAAGAACGGCGGAACGTGCTGCCTGGGATAAAGAACGATAAAGCGATCAGTCTCGAGACGACTCCACCATGACGAGAGAAGGCTGGGTTGGAGGGAGGGGGGGGGGGGGGGGGGCAACGGCAGAGAAACATCAACCTCAAAGCTTGATTTAGGTTTGTCCGGTCCGAACGACCTCATCGATTGGACGAACATGTGATGTCGTGGTTCTGGGGAGCCTCCAAAGGCGCCGATGTGAAGCGATCCATGGGCAGAATTCCAAACGCTCGCTCAGTCCGGATCCTCCGTGATTTAAAACCCGACTGCTTTACGATCGCCTCGCGCCCTTTAGCAGCACACACAATGACAATACATCTGCCTGGTTTACCAGCTGCTGGTCGCCGGGGCTGACTGTTGGGCGGCGGCGCCACATAATCAGCCAAGTCTTCTCATGAGGAGTTAATTAGGTGAATATAATCAGTGTGCGATAATCAAACTAATGTGCTGGTTTGTTCTTCCGAAGGCATTCCCTTTCTGCCCCTGTGGAAATGAAGCAAGCTGCCGTTTCTCTTTCTGAAACGATGACGTGAGCGAGGGTCACGCTTCAAAAATCGTCATTTCGCCAGGAAGGAAGCGGCTTCGGTCGAAGGAGCAGAAGGATTAACGTGCTGCCCATCAGCCGCGGCAGATGCAAGTTATTTCTATGCAAATGAAAAGCCATTTTCTACTTAAGGCAACATTTATTTTCTTTAGGGTCATTGTTAGGGGGGGGGGGCAGTCTGTCGGGGAATGAAGATTTGTAGGTGCATCTGCCAGAAGGGGACAGTCGAGGTCTCGAGTGCGTCCGAGTCCTCGATTGATGCAACGACACAGACTGGGTTCTTTCTTTCTGCTGCAGCTTTGGGGGCTTTTGGTTTTACCACTGGTGGGGTGGGGGGTGTGGGGGGGGGGGCATATCCGACAGGTGTCGTGAAAATAACCCACGATCATGCAGAATGGCGTGATCATTCCAAACTAGACTCAGCTGCTCTCCAGCACCGGTTCAGATCTCTGCCCTGCAGACGCTGAAGAAGAGGATCCGCGTGAGATTCTCCAGACCGACAGAGAATCCTGTGATGTCTGCAGGTAACTTCATTAAATGCTCCAGACGCAAGGCTCGTCTGTGAGGGCGCCGCTAACGGGGGGAGCATCACATCTACAGGGGCCGAGGGTAACTCGATAACGCTGGAGAATTAAGCGGCAGTTAGACTGTAATAGATGGGAATGGAGGAAGAGGATGGAATGTAAATCCTGCTGTGGATGAAGGACAAAGAGCCAAAACGCTGCATCGAGCGGCGCGCTGTGCGTTCCACCTGTGAATCAGGACGCTGGATGGATCTGCTCTGGAACGCTGAGGCAGGATGCTGAATTTATGACGTGTCCCCCCCCCCCCCCCTGCAGTGTCGGAAACCAGCCCGTCACGCAGCAGCGTGGACGGTTGTCGTGGAGCATACGGTTGCGGTGTGCGGCTTAAACAAACATTTACTCTCTGAGAGGCAGATCAGCCCCAAACCGACCGGCACTCACCTCCTCATTTAGACTGGATCTCCGGGTATCCTGCGCCCCCCCTCCCCGGGTCCTGCGCAACGGCCGTTCGTCTGGTGGACTCACATCCAAAAAAAAAAAAAAAATACCCAAAATGCTTCCAAGCGCTGTTTGTGGATAAAAGCCGCGTTTCAGAGGTGATTCGGTGAAAACACACCGAATCACCGGTTCTTCCTAAGATCCTCGCCCGGGAAGCCTTTAAAGCCGGGTCCGTTCATTCAAGTAAAAAAAATATATATACAAACGGAGGGATCGCAAAATTCTGTGCGTAAACTTCGCACACGAGCCTCCACGTCCAAATGTTACTTTACTGAGAGCGTCTCGGTGGAACGGCGCATTCCTCCGGTTCGGGATTCGGCGTCCTGCGGTCGGCGGCGGGTTACGGAGCTGCTGCGTGCGCGCCGGCCATCGTCCGACAGCGTCAATCTCGCAGCGCCAGTGTCAGACGCGCAGCGCGGCAGTCTCACGGGGATCCGCCGGTCTGACACGGATTAGCGGCTCCATCAGTGTACAGTAGTGGAAGCGCGCTGCGCGTCAGAGCCGCCACCCCCCCCTCCCCTTCACGCTCCTCGCCACGCAGCGCGTCCGCCCCAATACTTAATAATGGAAATGTTAAAGAAACACCTCGTTCCCAAAACGTCCAGTCTCCAGACAATAATTTAGGACTGGAATAGAAAATAAAATAAATCTACTTAAAGTTGTTTGAAATGAAACGCGGGTGGAATTCGAATTAGGAAATACGCGCGGATTACGCGCGGATTTAGATTGTGTTCCCTTTTTAACGGGAATCTTCACAACCAAATATGTTTAGCTACTGGTCAGATAAGCGCAGAAGCTGCGTCTCATGTCTTTGAAAAAGAGCCTTTTATGACCCATCGTGGAGTTTTTATAGCAGGACGCGCGGAACTCGGTTCGTGTTAGAACAGCGCCATCTATGGGACAACGCGTCGACCCGTTCCATCTCCTACCTTCATTTCTGGACGCCCGTCTCTCTCACCTCTTATTCCGCTCCCGTCTTTCTCCGTGGCTCGGCATCAGAGCCGAGCGGCTCCAGGACGTCACAGCTTCCTCGATGGGTGCCGTAATGCGCTCCTGTGGGAGCAAACATCCATAAGTGGTCCATGGAAATCCATATGTATTATTATTATTATTATTATTATTATTTGACTGTTTCTGCTTACTTTGAACTTCAGAACTCGCCCGCAGACGTCATCAGCTGCGTCCGTTTCTACAGGAAGAGACAGAACAAGATCTTCACCGATCATTTTACATGATAAATATTCCATCAGCACCGGTAACTTTTATCTTCCTTTTCGTGGTGGATCAAAACATATTTCTACATTCCTCCATCACTATAATGGGTTGATATTGTAATGGATACGACTCTTTATGTTCTTGCATCCGTGCCCTCAGGGGGTTATGACAAAAAAATATAGGCTATCCACATCCTCTGATGCATCAATAATGCGAGGGGGGGGGGGGCATCAAAAGTATTGTGAAACTGCCAGGAGGAAGAGGATGTGAGGGAACCAGTGTAAGTACACTAAAAGCACAGCGGCCACTTAAAGACGGGGTCAATAGCTGGAGGGCGTCCATATTGGACTCTCAAATGGGTCTTTGTCAGCGCTTGGCAACCGGAGCGATGGAGTAAAGACATTTTAAAGTCACTGCTCGTATCGCCGTGTTTGGAAGGAATCTGTGATTTGCATGATTGGAATTTAAGTTTCATATTGAAAAGAGGCCAGACGTAGCTGGCGCAGCGGTCAGTGGAGTTGCACCAGCTGCCTTCAATGTGATATTTTCTTTCCCTTTAACGTCCTTAAATATCACGCGACTCGCTGAATATCACGACTCGGCTCTTTAAAGCGTCTCATTCGTTAAAACCACGTGAGCAGCCACGGCAAATCAAAGCACGCATTACTTGTGATGGTGGGGGAGGGGGGGGGGGGGGGAGGGGGTCAGAGGGTCTGACCTCTAACCTGAGCTCGCTGACGGAAGCTGTTGTGAACGCAGACACGAGGCGGGAACCTCACGGGACTCAAAGCCGAAGGTGGGTGAGGAGGTTAATTGCTGGAATTATGTTTGTGTGATGGTGTTTATCTGTGTGTGTGTGTGAGGGGGGGGTTAGATAAACCACAAAGCTCATTGGAAGTTCAGTTCAGTGAACAAACGCTGCAGCGGGCGGGGGGTGGGGGGGGGGGGGGGAGATGGAGGCCGCCGCCTGACCGTCTGCTGATCAAAGTGATTTCATAGCAAGTTGGACGGTTTCAAAGGGCCCGTCTGTTGATGCATTTAACGCTGCCTCCCTGCAGCCGCGTGAGACGCGTCACCGGGGAACGTGGCAACCTGTCGACGCCGCTAAAACGCCATTCCCCCCCCCCCCCCCAACCGTGGAAGCAAATCAGCTCCACTGGAGAGAAAAACAAAAGACCAGGAAACATTTGTGTGTGTGTGTGGGGGGGGGAGGGGGGTTGTCACTCTCGTGCACAAGGTGCCAATTATTCCCGTTCCGAGTTTCTACCAACTCCCACACTCAATATGTCCCCGAACTAAACGATTCCTCGAACACCAACACATATTTACTCTCGCACCTGTTTACAAACAAGCGCTCTAATCCCATTCCATCCGGCAGGTACAGATCACAGATTAATTATTCATTGCAGAAGAGTCAAATGTGTTCTGGGATTTGGCCATTTGACCCGGATTCCCCCCCCCCCCCCCCCGCTGCTTACTTCCCACATTCCACCTGTTTATATTGGGTCCGGGATACACACAGACACACACCTGTACAGGTGGCCCATTACGCCAGTAATGGCTCGCTAATGGAAACTTCAGCGGCCGTGTGGCGACTGGCAAGCATCAGATTTCCCAGAGGAGATATTTCTCCATCCAGGAAGTAACCAGAAGTGAAATTCCATCATCGCACTTTGGCAAATTTTGGCTGATCAATCGCACCGATTCGGCGAGTGGAGGTTTGTCTGAGGGACGATTGCAGCCAATGCGTTTTCAAGTGGTTGCTGTTTTGTTTTTAACCCCTCTGCGGGGGGGGGGATGCCTCTGATCTCTCATCAGAGGCATCTCTGAAGCTCGGCAGGATGTGTCGGCGATAAAACTAAATTAAAATGGCAATTAATTTCCACAGAGATGGAATCTCGGGAGACGCGGCGACGGCGAGCTGCTCTGAAAGAGGTGTTGTCATAAATTGTTTCCTTTCTGTTTTTTCCTTTTGTCCTCGCTTGGAGGCCTTCCACGCCTGGCGCCGTGATACCGAGGGCCTTCGATGGCATCAGCGTGGGGGAGGGGGGCATGGCAGCTCAGAAATAGCACGACGGCGATGGACCACCTTTCAGCACATCAGTGCCACAATTGAGCCGTCAGAGAGGACGATTAAAGATGATATGAAAGACAATTAAGTAACTCTGTGCCGACGGCGCAGAGTCAGTCGCGCTCTGGCTTAACTGCGAGGCGAGCGAAATCCAAAACGCCTCGGGAAGCAGGTGAACTCGCCGCTCATCATCCCTGCATAACGGCACACCCACAGGACGACGTCTGCTAAAAGGATGACGAGGGCGATTGGATCGATGGCCGCTTTTAATGAGATGGCGAGATAGACTTGATGAATCCCGAAGTAAGGTCCGTGTGAGACGCTTATCAGAGTGTGAATCTCAGGAAATTGTCGCTTATTCATTTTAGCGGGAGCCAGAGCAGTCGCTACGAAGTAGAAGCAAATTGTGTAACGCCGTAATCTGATGCATATTTTTCATCCCTTCTCCATTTTTGCTAATTCCAAATAAGACGCGGTGCAAAATGCGAGCCGCTGTTTTGCATACTGACAAGGGAGCTTGGACGCCCTTAACCGTCCTGCAACGATGACGAGACACATTTTTGTGAGTGTCACGGAGAAAATAAAACAATCTGCTTCATCCCTGGTATCTTGTGAACGAGAGAAGGAGAATCCCAACAGCTGGCAGCGTCGGCTGGGTTTGCTGTTCGGCCTCATGATCGCCCTCGATCAGAATGAGAACAACATATCCAGCCGGCGTCCGCTACTTCCTGGATTGCCGCAGACATAAGAACAGCAGACTTGTACTACCAGATGTATGTGTGGGTGATTGGGGAAACTCTGCCAGACAGATCAACAAAAATATTGCCGGATTACCGCCAATCTGACATTTTGCTTCTGGGCTCTCTGACAGAAAAGCTCCATCCGTGCCACGTCGTTTCAATCGGCTACTTCCAAATTGGCGATGAGAGGAGGGAAGCGAAGGAGGACAAGGTAATTATTTCCAGCATCACGCGTCCTGATCTCGTCCGTGTGACGAGGAGAGGGCGCAGAGGCAGAGGGTCGTGGGACTGATGAGACATGACCTGAAGCCTGATCTGCTCCAGACGGGGATTTAGGCGTCCTGCCTGCCCGAAAGGTAACATACAATCACGCTAATACCTTAATCCAGCCTGGCCTTTCACAGGGGTTCCGGTTAATGGCACGTCCAGATATAGAATGTAAAAAAGGGATTGAGGGTGTCAATAGGGAATGCCAGCATCACAATCTGACAGAGTAATTAACTGCTTCATTTCTGTTCTTGGTACCGCAGGCGGAAAATAAAGGCGTGGCGGTGATGGAGCTAAATCCTCGCTAATGTCTGAACTTCATTTAAATTCAAACACATGCAGAAAAAAGAAATCGGCATCACGCTAGTTGTTTCCTTCACGCTGTCCGTGTTCATCATCGATAGGCGACAGGAGCGGAACTTCTGTCCGCCAGCAGCGTCTACGCTAGCAGCATCTACGCTAGCAGCATCTACGCCAGCAGCATCTACGCCAGCAGCGTCTACGCTAGCAGCGTCTACACCAGCAGCACAGCAGCATCTACGCTAGCAGCGTCTACGCTAGCAGCATCTACACCAGCAGCACAGCAGCATCTACGCTAGCAGCGTCTACGCCAGCAGCGTCTACGCCAGCAGCGTCTACGCCAACAGCGTCTACGCCAGCAGCGTCTACACCAGCAGCGTCTACGCTCATGAATTATTCA
>NC_090898.1:15212100-15317680 GCF_040956055.1 Brachionichthys hirsutus
GTCGCTACGAAGCAGAACCAAATTGTGTAACGCCGTAATCTGATGCATATTTTTCATCCCTTCTCCATTTTTGCTAATTCCAAATAAGACGCGGTGCAAAATGCGAGCTGCTGTTTTGCATACTGACAAGGGAGCTTGGACGCCCTTAGCCGTCCTGCAACGATGACGGGACACATTTTTGTGAGTGTCACGGAGAAAATAAAACAATCTGCTTCATCCCTGGTATCTTGTGAACGAGAGAAGGAGAATCCCAACAGCTGGCAGCGTCGGCTGGGTTTGCTGTTCGGCCTGTGGAACTAAACCGGGATTTTCGGGCTCATGATCGCCCTCGATCAGAATGAGAACAACATATCCAGCCGGCGTCCGCTACTTCCTGGATTGCCGCCGACATAAGAACAGCAGACTTGTACTACCAGATGTATGTGTGGGTGAGAGGGGAAACTCTGCCAGACAGATCAACAAAAATATTGCCGGATTACCGCCAATCTGACATTTTGCTTCTGGGCTCTCTGACAGAAAAGCTCCATCCGTGCCACGTCGTTTCAATCGGCTACTTCCAAATTGGCGATGAGAGGAGGGAAGCGAAGGAGGACAAGGTAATTATTTCCAGCATCACGCGTCCTGATCTCGTCCGTGTGACGAGGAGAGGGCGCAGAGGCAGAGGGTCGTGGGACTGATGAGACATGACCTGAAGCCTGATCTGCTCCAGACGGGGATTTAGGCGTCCTGCCTGCCCGAAAGGTAACATACAATCACGCTAATACCTTAATCCAGCCTGGCCTTTCACAGGGGTTCCGGTTAATGGCACGTCCAGATATAGAATGTAAAAAAGGGATTGAGGGTGTCAATAGGGAAATGCCAGCATCACAATCTGACAGAGTAATTAACTGCTTCATTTCTGTTCTTGGTACCGCAGGCGGAAAATAAAGGCGTGGCGGTGATGGAGCTAAATCCTCGCTAATGTCTGAACTTCATTTAAATTCAAACCCATGCAGAAAAAGAAATCGGCATCACGCTAGTTGTTTCCTTCACGCTGTCCGTGTTCATCATCGATAGGCGACAGGAGCGGAACACCTGTCCGCCAGCAGCGTCTACGCTAGCAGCATCTACGCTAGCAGCGTCTACGCTAGCAGCGTCTACGCTAGCAGCGTCTACGCCAGCAGCGTCTACGCCAGCAGCATCTACGCCAGCAGCATCTACGCTAGCAGCGTCTACGCTAGCAGCATCTACGCTAGCAGCGTCTACGCTAGCAGCATCTACACCAGCAGCACAGCAGCATCTACGCTAGCAGCGTCTACGCCAGCAGCGTCTACGCCAGCAGCGTCTACGCCAACAGCGTCTACGCCAGCAGCGTCTACGCTCATGAATTATTCACAAACGATGCGGCTATGAAGGGCCGCCAAATGCATCCTGTAATTCTGGGTGACCAGTATCTACAAAAAAAAAAAGATATTAAAAATGCCCGTCTTTGCCCGAGGACCGCCTTTAAAATTTCTCAGCTGCGCCTCCGAAGACGACGTTCTCATGCAAAAACAGGTATAACACAGCATCAGTTCCACACACGCGGCGAACAGCTTGAGAATGAATAGACCTGATTTCCAGCGATGCTTTTCAAGAAGTAATAAGCAAGAATGGAAACTACTCCTTGGGACGGCGGTCAGGAGGTGACAACGCTCCTTTAACCTCCTCCTTAAGGACAGTTTTTAAGGAGGACCCTTATAGCCAACGTTCCTCCACCGCGTCGCACACATACGCGCCGGCCGTCCGCGAGGGCATTTACTTTCCTGCTGACGTTCTATTTACTGTCTCATAATCCGTCCTCCATTACCGCTAATGCAATTACTCCTATAGGGTCGATATTAATGCACGCTTGTCTCCCTTTGCTTTTTCCCTTAATTACACAATTGCTTATCTGACATTTTTTATAACTTTCCTCCGTCATTAGAGAGCCACAAACACACACGCTGGTGGACTGTGGGCGGCGGGGGACTGGACATCACCGGCGTTCCAGGGAAGCTTTGTTATTCTCTCCTAGTCAACTTAGGGGTCAGTTTATACCAGCTCAGCTTCACCATCAGCTCCACAGGGGGCCGTCGCTCCCCACCTAAGATCCTCGGTCGTGCTGTTTTTGCGCGGTCTGCCCCCCCAGACCCTCACTCCTTTCAGGCTTTGTAGTGCTTTTCTTTCTTTGCGAGGCAAACATAATGTCGTGGTCAGAGGAAATGTCAAAGAGGAAGATGCTGTCGCAGCTACTTCCTGGAGGCTGAGGGAGAAATGCTAAGCGCGGCGTCTTTGTTGCAGAAGTCTATCGTTAACGTTTCGCTCTTGCTCCTACTTGATCTTTTGGAGAAAGTTCTGCTGAATTTCTGACGATTGTCTCGCTTGTGTTAAACGTGGCAGCGATGCATGGGGGGGGGGGGATATCCGATGGCGGCATCTTGCCTCTCTGCAGCCGGGAAGCTGATGAAGTCTGAGCGAGTACTGCAGCGATGGCGAAACGCCGTTTGCTGTCTTTCTTGTGGATGCTTGTGGCTAATTACCAGACTCACTCTCAGCGGTAAATTACAATGTTGGTACTCCTAAAAAAAGCCAGTTGTTAAGAACACCAATTTTGTCTGTGTGTAGCTTGAACGACGGCCGTTAAATGTTTATGGAGCAACAACGGAGGTTGGATCTGCAGAAGTTCAGCCGTACAGATTCCTTGTTGAGCAGGAAGCGGAGAGAATAGACGTTTAATTAGCCTTTTAATCGCAGCATAAATCCAGGTGGGGGACCTCGCCGTCAAAGGGTGATTTCACCCTCCATGTACTCAGATCGTCTGATGGGTTGGAAAAGATCCCAGACTCCGACATCCCTCTTTCCCAAAACTAGACAGTGCTGCGATCTCAAGGAATACCAGTCTGGAAACCAGACGGCTGAGGCTGCACTTACCTCTCCAACCAAATTACACGCCATTTCTTTGCTCTGAAAACGGATGTAAAGACATACTGAAGAGATAATCAAGCTTTCTAAATGGAAAGCGGTGACTCTGCGTGGGCCAGCGTGAACTCCTGAAGGTAGAGAGCCATTCGATCGCTCCTCCTTTCTCAGCTGATGGACAGAATAAGCCGCAGCTCTATCACCTCCACCTGCACAAGTGGCGATTCACCTGCAAGCCAAGACCGATTGATTCCGGAGTGACGCCACGCGGCTGCTGTTCTCCGGGCTGCAGGTCCCATCATGCCGCGACCGCGGACCTCCTGGGTGTATTTATTATCTTTGGGGTTCCACAAAGAAAAGTCATTTATTGTGAAATCCATAAGGCCATATTGCTAATGTAGCGTGAAGCTAGCTTCCCGGTGAGCGTTATAGAGTTAATGGAGCTGCGACACAGACGGGATATTGAAGAAGAAGGGGGGGAGAAAATGGAGGCGAATGCGAGCGTGCCGAACTTTTGAGACCTCCAGCGCTTCCTGTTGTTGGGGTGTCTGCAGCGTGCTAATGCGCGCACAGCGGCATGCGCGTGGCTTGTAGAGGGTAAAAGCAGTACGACTGCTTTTACTCTCTTGACAGTAAAGTAAATGATCCATCGCTAATGTCCCGCCGCACCTCCCCGCCCCCTGTGGAGGAGACAGAATTGGATCATAATGGAATCACTTGCAGCAATTAGGAAGACTTGACCTTGGCTGTACAGTAGGACAGAGTCGCACACGACAACAATCACGCACACTCGCTGTATATGCAGCAGCCTCGGCTTAAGCACACAAGGAAACCGCTGGCTGGCGGCTAAACCGTAAACTAATATCGTTAGGCTTGTTTGACTTTGAGCGTTTCCCTCCTGGGGACCGTGCGCTAGAAGTTTTTAAATTAAAACAGCCATAAATCAACGGAGATGCTGGAAAAACAAGAAGCCGTAGGCCGATTCCGAGACGTGGACTCCAGAGGAGGAGACACGGGGATATATTAGCGCCCCCTACCAACAGCTTCTGTTTACTGCCTCTGAATGCAAGCATTGCATGACCGTTAAAAAAAAAACATGCAACCAATCAGCAACGATTCCTGAGCCCATCTGGCAGCAACCAGGGAGGTGAAGCCGAGAGCCAGGACTCCTACAGCTGATGTGGGCGTTGCATAACGCCACCGCCAGGGATCGCACAAGGTGGAGCCCAGGTGAGAAGACAGATGGATGCAGGAGCAGATGACGAGAAGATCTTACTTTGGATAGAGACCTGAAACCCGAGGCAGATGTGGATGAATCGGCCCGGAAGGCGTGGCTAAGATGTGGAGCGCTGCCAGACGCTAATCGGCTTCACCCAAACACAAGCGCGGGGCAGAGATGATGATGATGACGATGCAAAAGTGGATAGCGTGAGAAACGGAATATCTGCACACTCTGCGTGAGGAGCTTGGAGGAACAGAGATCATTGCATATTTAAGGAGGACAGCAGCAACGTGATAGGCTGAGGGTGGAGGCGCGTCGCTGTGATTGGATAGAAGTCACCGGATGATCCGCATTTTTTTGTTTTGGGATTATAAATGCATTTATAGATACTGCCTGCCTGTACTTTTTAAATAACACGTGTTTGATGCGGCTGGTTTTGTTGTGACTGTTTGGGGGTCGATGCATCACTTCCTGTTTTAAGAAGAAGCTTCAGCATCCAGAATCTAAATTTAAATAGAGACCACTCTGTGCTCGTGCTCCCGTAACCAACTCACCTCCTCCTCACTTATCCCAGCCCATTCACAGAGGAGCTGGACATCCTCAATCACCTAGAGTTTCCGGTTGCCAGGCAACAGCCATTTACCAGGGCCGCTGGCAGCCTGTTCTGTTTGTTCGCACAGATGTGAGCCGACGGAGGGAGGTGGAAGGAGAAGAAGCCAGAGGCAAATACATCTCTAAAAGAGGAGAAACGCAGTGCGTGGTCCGGTTCGGCTTTCACGGATCCACCGAGAGAAACCGCGTGATATTTACACAAGAGAAATGTTTAATCGTGCAAACCGCCCCAAAATCTGACTTGACAAAATTAATATCGTATCTAAAAAAAAAAATCTTGGAGCCAAAAATGTTCCATTTCAAATGAAGGTGTGTTTTCCTTCACTTGAAAGACTGCGGCTCAGGAAGGAGAAGGAATCGTCTGCCATTCCGGACCCATGTGGGTTGAGACCTAAAAGACCTAAAAGACAACAGACCTAAAGGTCGGCCTCTCGCACGACGTGCATATCGTTATTTTACCGCGTCAGCATAGCATTGTTTGTTCAGAACCTCTAAATTAAAATAACTGTGTGGGCAATTACGCTAAAAGTATGGAATGATCTTTTCAGGCGTGAGCGTGATCTTGTTTTAGAAGATTGGTTTTTCTAATTCGGTTACGGACGGCGATCTTTATCCACATTGATCCTTTATATAGATGAAAACACAGCGAGGTGACCGACAAGTATAAATACTTCAATCCCGTCATTCCAGCTCCGGAATGAACAATAATGAAGGACTTTCATGTGGATACTTTTCTCAATGCTGAATGACTATTAACGATTATTATCTCTCCTTTGGTCGACGACTTTTCCTCTTTCAGAGAGGAGCTTCGCCTCTGAGACTTGAATGCATTTCTGAAAGTCCTCGAGTTGGGAGAGAAAAAAACATCTCACCGGGGGGGGACGGTGGAGGTGTTGTCTGTCGGATGTCTGTCGGTTTCAGATTTCTGTTCGGTAACAGCAAAAATGAAAGAGAAAAATGTTTGGCTCTGAAGTAAAAGAAAATAGAACTGAAGCGCTCCATGAAAGTTGGACTCAAAGGGGGGGGGGGCATATATGCAACACCCCCTTATCGCTCTCAGGTCGCATCACACGGATGAAAACACGCTCGACCGCCTCTGCTGCAGAGACTCATGCGGCCTTCAAATGTATTCATATCAGAGACCTGCGGATAATGTTTCCCATTTAGCAGGTGGCGGTCTCGTTCCTGTAACATAGCCGGCGTGCGACTGAGCGTTTGACCTCTGTTAACCTGCGCCCTTCACGGTTCACGCCACTCTCCGAGGATGACTGCCCCCGGCCCCCGCTAACAGCACATCAGGGCGTCCGCTCACACAAAGGCCGGCAACGCCTGCTATCAGAAGTCCGATCTGGCTCAGACGACAATCCACTTCCCTCCTCGTGCCGGGTCGCCTTTTGCCGTCTCATGACAGCAGCTTTTCCAGCTCATTTCACTTGAGATAGCCACGTCAGACGGGGCGGGGGGTAACCCTGCTTCACTCAACGGCGCTTTATTTGATTGAGCTCCGTAGCACCGCAAACAAAGAAGAGCGTACGACTTTGTGTCCTAGCAAACGGACGGCGAGGCGCCGAGGTCCAAAGGTCACGGCAAGGATAAGTGCTTCGCCTGATGAGCTTTTAAAAAGTCAGCCCGGGTCCAAATCTCCTGAAAGGCTCATTTAACCCCCCGATTCTCTTCTTGAAACAGGAATTTGATTTGTCTGCTGGTTAATGTACTAGAGGACCCTTAATGTCATTTTGCTGCTGGGTGGGGGGGGGGGGTCGGAAATTCTTTAAGCAAAACTCTGAAATATTGGAGTGCTTCCGTTTCACTCCCAGCAGGCCGAGGGGGGGGGGGCCGGAGGGCATCTGAGGCAGCCTCTGCTGGGCCCAACAAAAGACGGCAGGCGTTTCATTTATCTCGCAGAGCAGGAGGACTTTGTTAGCCCCTCCATAATAAAGTGAATGCAGGCAGGCGCTGGGCTCTAATTGAATTTCCTGGCTTGGTAGCTCAGCCGCTCACCTGCTACCATCCCCATTGATGCCAAAGCGAGCGCAGCCTCGGTAGAGCTGGATCCTGGTGCTTCAGTCTCTTCCATCCTGATGCTTTTACACGACCGTGATCGAAACAAGACTCTTTAGCGGCGTTAGCTAAACACGCTGTCGCTTATTTTTTCCAGTAAACAGAGCCGTTGAGCTCGGCTCGTTCACATTAGAAGCATCGCTGTTCGGTTTCGGCGTTTTGCTCCGCTCAGATTTAATTCTCTTGATCCGAACGGATCAAATTCAGAATTTAAAGTGACTCGTTTGCATATAAGTAAAAAGAAAAGAAAAGAAAATCCCATGAAATCCCAGCAAAGTGCTCCAATCAGTGCCGCATGCATCTGATCTCAGACCGCACGATAAAAGTGACACAAATACAATTTGAAAAGATCAAGACTGAAAAATGCGACCCGTGCATTAGAGACTGGCTGGAAAAACAAGCGTGATGCCATGTTTAATGTAGCGGCGTGTTTTCTTCTTCTTCTGGGGCGTAATTAACTAATGAAGACTGACGGATATTTGGCTTCCCACCCCTCCCACCCTCAAAGAAAAGTGAAAACTCCGACAAGGAGTGCTTAACCTTCAGCGAAGTTGCAATCTGAAGCACAGCTGGCGAGAGGCGAGACAGTTTACTCAATAAACGAACGGCACAAGTCAAGGTCACGAGCTCAAACTGATTACGCAGCCCGTCTGCAGCGCTGAACTTCCTTTGCACCTGGAGACATCACGCTCCGTTTCCCAGAGTCAGGTTTCTTCCCTTGCAGAATGAGGGAGCACCAGGGATGGAAAAGGTGCAAACCTTTGCCTTCAGCTGGCAGTCGGAAGCCCAGCAGAGTGTGAGGAGCTCGGTCACGGAGGCAGGGCAGCATCCTGCAAACATGCAATCAGGATCTGGCTTCTGTTAATTGAGGATGTTAGCGCAGTGGAGTGGGTAATGACACAGGAAACTTCTTGTTCTGCCGCAGATGGACTGTGGATCGGCAGATTTACCACCAGATTTTAAATACTAAAGGCAACGAGGACAGCTTTTCTCAGTCTGCAGAAGCGTTAACGACAGAAGCCAAAAAAGAAGAGATGAGATGCCCAATTGCAAATTCATTAAAGATTTAAGAGACAAATGTTCCTTTAAAATGTCCTCAACAGCAGCAAAATCATTCCACACTTGGAAACCAATGTCGCGTGTATTATTGAACATGCCCCCGATGAAAGGGCATATTTCACACAGGTGCAAAAATGACTCCCATTTGTCTGACACCTAAAGGAATCACACCGCCCCCTAGAGGCCAGGGATGTAACTAAAATCATGAGAGGAGAAGATAGAGGCTGCACTGTACTATTGTACAAGCACAAAAAGATCCGCTAAGTGGTTCTCTTTCCAATTAAATGTCAAGCCCGTGTGACGGACCTCATTTCTGTGCATTTACACAGAGTTTGAGGCTCCTTCACTGGCGTGTCGCCTCAGAAGCCTTCGATCGGACCCAACGACTTGCCACGAGCCGATCCTGAGCTCTGTTCATCCTGATTACCCGGAGGAGAACGTGGAGCCTCTGTGACTCGCACAGTAATTCAAAAGAAAACCACTTGATCAAAGCTGTAATCCAATCAGCGACTATGCTTCATCCGCTTCAGCGGCGGAATGCCTGGTGTTTATATGGCGTAGAGAGGCTGCTGAGGATTCCAGCTTACAAACTTGTCTGATCCCCGTCTGAATAGAGCCTGATTATCTCCACACGCAGCCCAGCGAGCCACCAAAACTCCTCCGGTGGACGCCGAGCAGGCCGCTGAAGCATCACAGCCAGACAAAGGCCACCAAAATCGCCGCTAGCGTTAATTAGAACGCTCCTCGCCTCCTTTCAGATCTCGTCAGGCAGGTGAGGAGTGAGAACGCTGAATCAGTCGCATGTACCAGATAAACATGCACATGTCGCAGGCCGCCGCCGCCACCCCACCGGGTGTCCTGCCACGCTAGTTAGGGGGGGGGGGGGGGGGGGACACACTAATGCACGGCCATCAGCGGTGATGACAGCCCATCTTTAGGCTGTAATGAAGCGAGGAAGAGAGTAATGAACTCTGCACACGGGCCAATCGTACGACAGGAGCAGAAGAGGATGCACAGACGCACAAAGGAGGCGAAATGGAGATAGAAAGGGGGGGGGGGGGGTAATAGATAACAAGGCTGAGGTGTGACAAAAGGTCTCTGATGGCAGAGACCTTATCCAAGGAGTGACAGAGGAACACATCCCCCCCCCCCCCCCCCCCCACCCATTAGTGCCCTCTCAACAATAGCCTCCTCTCAATTTCCGCCAATTCTCCTCACTTTCCGTCGAGACATGAATTCCAATCCTCGGCGCACAAACCTGGACGGAGTCGACTGAAGGCAGCTGCGAGGATAAATGGCGCCGACTGAGCCGTCTCATTCCGGAAGACAATGATGAACCAAAGTGCTCGTCTTTAACTTCCTGGCCGGGCTGGAGGCCGACGATGGCGCTTGGCTAGCAGACTGTTAGCGCTCGCCGTGGACGCCAGCGTAGCGAGTTGGCACCTGAGCCATTCGTCTTTAGCGAGACTCTTTGTTATCCGCCCGCCCGCTCATCACACATGCGCGTTTGCTTGTCCTGCAGAAATGCGACGCTGCCGCTTCCAAACCGCTCCAGCCGTTGCGTCGCCTTGACCGTTCGCTCGTTTCGTTTGAGTTCTCATTATTCCCAGCCTAACAGTCCGTGAAGAAGCTCTTTGTTCTGGCCTGCAGCTCTGATGGCCATTTTCTGCACTTCCTGAAGACCGGAGTTCCATCCTGGGCTCCATTCACCAGAATGGCCCATCATCATCTATAACCCTCGGCCCGATCTTCCCCCTGGCGGTCTGCTAGAAGCCCAGATTTGATGTTCCGTGATCACGCGTGTCCTGGAGGCAGCGATAATGCACCTAATGCGTAGCATTGTTAGCCGAACCGCCGCGGAAAGGAAGAAATATGGACCAGAAAGCTGAACAATGACATTTGGAGAAGATGACTTTCTAATTGAGGCGCATGCCGCGGACACGACAGATAAATTAGGCATTCAGCTGTGCTGCATCACTTGTGTGTGATTTTTCTGAGCGTTCCAGCTGAGTGTTTTGTTTGTGCTTGCGTGCATTATTATGGTGATGTTTATCCAGCGCTCGCCATCGAACTCCACTTCTTCAGCGTAACTCGTGCTTCCGTCAGAATCAAAGAACATTTTGGCCTAAAGGGTTCATTTCATGCCAACAGCAGCAGCAGTCGTGAAATCGTGAGCGGATATCACAAAGACGAATACAGGAAGTCGTCCATTTCTGACTCCAATCGGTGCCGTGGGACCGGTCGTCCCAATGTCGGTCCCTCGGAGAGCACAGACCTCCTCCAAGCTGCTCATTCCCCTCCTAGCTGGATCTACACCGTCCACATGGTGATCTGGATCAGCACCAAAAGATTCTAGATTGTTCTTGGTATCTTTACACACCAACCATGAAAAGTAAAAGTGAATCGGAGTTGTTGTGTATTTTTAACAGATTTGGGTTTTAAATGTTAAAATTTACTGTATTTTCCTGACCTCATTCTGGATCAGAACCAGAATACATTTTGCATGATAGTTTATGCAACCCCTTTATGACTGTCATTTTTGGTGAGTGAATTGAATGCATATTTGACAAGATATTTTAGAAAAATCCTCCATTATAAATAAATGGAAAAATCTAGATTGTTTCGTATCCAGACGGGAATCCGGATCGCTCTCAAAATTCAATTCAGTTAGACCAAGACACATCTTCAGATTTTTTTTCCCCAAGATCCAGCCTGCAGTTTTTACGTAATCCTTCTCAACACAAGTGCACCCCCCCATTCCAGATGAAATTCAGTGGTAAGACTGAGATGCCCACCCTACAGGATTGTGTCATGTAGGGTGTAGTTTGGTCATTAAATAAATATAGAGGTAGAAACATCAACCTTCATCTAGCTGGTGCCGTCCCTCCTCACTGAGCCCCTCCTCGATACCCACCCCCTTCGTCCCACGGTGGGAGCCGCCACGTCCCAGTCAGAGCTGCCAGGCATGTGTCTCTAAATGAAGCAAGTGTAATTACAGAGTGACGACGGAAGGTAGCAGCCAGCCAGGCAATCACTTTCCCCTGATTGAGACAGGAAGTTACGGTCTTAAAGGCCATCGGAGCGCGAGCCCGCGGCGGCCCGGATCCGGCACCTCAGTAAACCCGGCTGGAATGAGAAACGTCTCGCTCTGTGATGTCAGAGAGACTTCACCCCGGATGGTCGAGACGTGAGCAGGTATGAGGATGCCTCCTTTAATGTCGGTTACCGCGCCCTCTGCGGCATCAATCACCCCGAAACAGCCAAGAGAGAGAGCAAGGGGGGGCGAGTTGCTCAGTACACAGGGTGTAATTAAGTGTATTTATTCATCCAAGGCAATAACGGAGCGTCTCCCAGGCGAGATGCGACAGAGCGGGAGATTTATTGTGCATAAGCACAATTACAAAATTCCTCCATCACCTGAATTCAGAGTTTTCTTTTCCTGCACCTTTTTCCTCATCAATGCAACCAGAGCAGCGCTCCATAACTAATTAATCAAGATGTAAGAATAAGTTCACCTTGTGCAACGTGAAGCAGAGGTTGACGGTACAATCCCTTTATTTATGAATGCGATGAATCAAATCCAAGCGCGGATAATTCTGTAGACGTGGAAGCGATGCGAGAAAGTCTCAGACTTGTTGCGTAAGAAGCAGCTCGGGTTCAACGCCTCCGTTTGTGTGAGGAAGCCTACAGGTAATAAAATTGAGGAGGGGGTCCGTCTGTGGAGGAAGCCTACAGGTAATAAAATTGAGGAGGGGGTCCGTCTTTGGAGGAAGCCCGTGAAGCACCCATGCAAAGAAAAGGACATTTTGTCTTCTGTCTGGTGTCAAACCCTGCAGGTCGGTCGATTTTATTTTCCCAGCTTGCCGCCGAGCCGGCTTCAAACATCATACGTGCACGTGTGGGTTCGATCGCCTGTTTAATATGCCGGATAAACAAAATAAAAGCCATCAAAATAAAAGCACTCAGGATGGAGGATCCTGAAAAGACCGGTTTTATTACAATATTTCAATCAGGAGAGAACATGTTTTTTTGTTTTTTTTCTATCTATAAAGAAAACAGCAGCAAGGTGATTGGCCGACAGCAAAGGTGGGTCGTCGTACTATTGGACAGATTTCGCCATAAGCTGATAATTCAACTGATGTGCAGGGAAATGAGAGGATGGCAAAAGAAACCAACAACCGGCATGCCAAAGGAATGTGTGGATCAACCAGCCTACACAAACCCCCTGCTGTAATTACTAAAGGGTTAAGGGGCAGAAAGCGTGCCAGCACTAAACGTGTGTATCGCTGGGTTGTGTGATTTATACACAAAACATGTGTCGATGCGTCCCAGTGGGTTTGAGTCCAACTTCTATCTTATATACAGAGTGCAGTCCAAGGACGCCAAATGTCCATCTGACCGTTTGCAAATGAAAGTACCTTCAAAAGAGACAAAACAACAACAACAACAACAGCAATCCATTTTAAATCCACATTAAAACTTGGATTGAAAGCACCGAAGTAACAGAGAATGAAAACCATGACAAAATATCTTGGCAGCGTTCTCTGAAATCATTTTCTCAAGGGAAAGGCCTGCGAGTAACAATAAAGACGGACTCGAGGTCAATAAAGTTTTGATGTTCAGAAGGAAATCGATGAGAGGAAAAGGAAGCCCAGCATTGGGCAGTCAGGCGGGTGGTGCAGGCCGCTGATCAATCCCGAGCAGTCAAAGTCACTTCCTGTCTGCCACCGATGGGACCACCCAGAGTCACGAGCTCCATTTATGGGTTCGACCTCTTTTTGTATATTTTTGCTCAGATAAACGCTCGGCCCGTCTGACCCCACCGGCGTCCCGAGAGACGCGTTTGGGAGACGCACCGCGTTACATATTGGCTGCGTGGCGTGCGCGGGTGAGTCAAGGTCAACGGGACTAAGAGCATCAGCATCCGCGGCTTAAGTTGCACGGCCATGCGTTCAAAGAGCAGCGGGTGCAGCCGTGTGAAAAGCAAGGGCTTGGTAGTGCTTTTTTGACTTTTACCCCCCACCCCCCCCCAGTTTTGCAGCACCGCTGAAGAATTCATGCGAGCAATTGAACAAAACTACAGCAAATGTGAGGAGACGGATCCGCGGCGTCGACCAGCAAGGTTATGTACAAAAACAAAAAACACACGGTGGGCATAATCTGTCACCAATGTGTCGCATTTCTAAGAAAGCCATTTGTTTCAAGCCCCGCCCCGCCCGCCTCCCCCAAACGTACACACACTCTGTCTAACACAGAACATCAACTCTCCTCCAGCTGTCATGGACGAAGACAGCCAAGCGGGGAAATCTATTCACAATCAATTCAGAACGGTCGCTGCCACTTTAATTGAATTTCGCATCAACAAGAGGGACAATTAAGATGATGAGTTTCGGTGGGCGGACAGTTGAAGGATTCTGTGCCCACCAGGCAAACCGCCCCTGCAGAACGTGTGTTGCCCACGGTGGGGGCTCGCACATGTAGGAGGAGGCGTACATCGTACAACAGAGAGCATGTCGCCGCGTCACATCTAAATTCAGAGCCGGCGGTCGGATCAGGTAGCGAGCATTTTGAAAAGAATCCGGGGTGGGGGGGGGCCTTTCTGTGAGGAGTTTGCATGTCCTCCCCGTGTCTGCGTGTGTTCTCGCCGGGTTCTCCGGCTTCCTCCCACCACCAAAAACATGCAGTTCAGTGTGACTGTGTGTGTGTCTCTGTGTGGCCCCGCGATGAACTGCCACGACTCGGGTTCAAATCCACCCGAGAATGTCAACAAACTGACAGAGAAGTGCCCAAACTCGGCCGACGTGTTTTGATCCGTATGATATTTAAAGGGAATGTCTGTGGCAGCCATCAATTTGAAGATGATAAAACCGTCTTTATCGACTTTGATTCGTACATAAAAAAAAACACAAAACACAAAAGTGCATTTTTATCGTTTAACAGCCGACGGTGTGTTACGATGACCTTTGAGCAAATCAAAGCGATTGTTGTACAGGATGCGTTAATCTGCAGATATGAGATTGGCTATTAAACGAGCTCTATCGATAGCAGCCGTCCTTTTTACGACCTACGGCGCCGCGGCAACAGCGTTCTCCGCCGGTTGCTCTGTCAACAACACAAATGGAGACGCAAACAAAATAGCCTTGCTTTAATGGCACGCCCGTGAATAGACGCACGGACTGAGCACGCCGCCACCCCGAGGCAGGACCCCGAAAGCCAAGTCCTGGACCTGAGACGTTGAAGTTTGGGGCCTTGGGGCGACTTGGTTTTAACTCCACTGGGTGAAGCGACCTGGAAAAGATCGGTTCAAACACGCTGAAAGGACGAACTGAAAAAGGCAGCGGGGGACATGCTGTCCACTTTGAGTGTCTCCACAACGGCCGCCGTCTGACGCGCCGGCCCGCGGCGAGCACTTTTGTGTTTGTGTCTACACGCGCGTGCCTAATCTTTTCCGTGCGTGCGCTAATGTAGCCGTCGGCTTATTGCTAGAGACGTGTAGCGGAACTTGAAATGGCCGTGTTGCCCAGATCCCGTCTCTCTTTGAGTTTGCGGCGTGCGCGGTTGTAAACAGTCGCTAATTACCGCTGAACGCTCGTTACGCGTTTGTGTCAGACGGGAGGCGTGCGGGGGGGGTCGGCCAAGGGGCCTCGCTGATGGCCTGATAGCCCCCCCGTCTTTCGCCATCCACGCCGCTAGCCTCTTCACCCTGCTCTGCTTAATGCGTCTCGTCAGGTAACGTCCGTCGCCGCTCAAGCCAATTAAGACACGGGGTCTTTCCGCATGGCGTCCTGCTCTTAAGCGAACAGCAGGACCGCCGAGTCCTCCTCCTCTCCCGGCACGAGGCGAGTCACTCACCCAATCGGCGTCCCGGCGGGGCGCTTGTGCTTGTCCTCATCGGGGAGGACAGCCAGAGAGGCGATCGAGAGCCGAGCCCGTTAGCCACCTATGGAGGAATCCCGCGAAGAGAAATGAAGCAATCAAAGCCGACTGTCAAACAATCCCCGCGTGACCGACAGGCCTCCGTGGAAATCTCCTCCTGCTCCCCGCAGGGCAATGCCAGGCCCGAACCAAAGCCTTAATTGGATCAACCGCTAACTGGCTTTAGCCATGCAACAATGGGGGAAAGAACATTTATTAGCTGGACTTGATTGGGGGCGCCCCCCCCCCCCCCGGTTCTCACCAGACTCCTTGAAAGTTAATAGTCTCTGACCCTGTTCTGCCCATTCCAAGGCAAACCTTGATTGACGATGCGATCCTCCCTCTGAAGGGGCCGGACGGGCGTCTTCCTTCATGATGGAGTGTCTTGTGTTTGTGTAATCAGCTGTAATACCCCGCTTCCCTGACAACCTGTCCCCTGCCTCCGTGACATACCCTAATGAGATCAGCCATGGATATCAGCTACTCCCTTTATTAAGTCCAGGAGAAGGGAGGCTGTAGATGAGCTCCTAATGTCCTGCGATCCGTTCTAGGTGTCCAAGCGTGTTTGTCTGTGTCGAGGACGGACCTTTCACGCCTGCGGTCGTCATGTTTTTGTGCTCGTGGCGTTCATAGCCTTCACCTCGCGTTAGCATGCCAGTCAATCAAGTGAAGTCGGGGGGAGGGGGGCGGGGGGGGGGGGGGGGGGTACTATGCATGATTGCCGATGCTTGGATGTGCGGAAATTTGCACCTCCTCGGAGAGAGAGTCCCCGCTGAGAGGGAAGGACTCATCTGTCAGGACAGACTAATGTACCAATCCACGATGACAGATGTGCAGTCTGACTCAAAGGGGGGTGAACAGGAAACACATCTGGCATAAAGTCTTCCCCCCACATTCATTATGATGATATTTAATCAAGGTATATGAAGTGGGACACTCAAAGGCACGTGTTCTGTGGGCTCTAAATGTGTTACGGCATCCACAGCTACAGCTTTCCCCTCAGAAAGCCATCCCGGTGCTGCGCCCCCCCCCCTTCTGGAATCATTTTCCTTGGCTGATCCCAGTCACATTTTCCTCTATTTTGCTCCCTCGTATTCCGCCACTGGGCTTTTTGGAACTTTGTCAAATCTTTTGACCTGTAACAGAATGAAAAGGCAGAAGGCATTTACTGCAGCACTCAGACTCATGGAAATTAGCGAGGAGAGGAGGGGAGTGTGAAATAGAGGACGAGCAGAGGGACCACAGTACGGAGGATGGGGGGAGGGGGGGGGGGGCATGTCATCACTGTTCCCATATTGTCCCCAGAAAATGTCACTCTGCCCTTGGGAGGCAGCGCTCTGAGGCAAGACTCATCTGTCTGACCGCATTTACCGAGATGTTCTGTGGTCACATCCCGGGTAGCCTGGGAGGCGTCCCGCTGCACTGCCTGCACGCCAACCACCCCCCCACCCCCCCATTTCAAAACTTACAACACGTATGGTCCAGACAGAGAAACGGGAAAACTGTATATATATTGTTTTAAATAACATTAATTTTCAATCGCATGCATATTTCTAAAATACAAATCCCTCTAAAATGAGTAGAATCTTTATTCATAAATAATTAATAATTATTACCGCTCGTCCCGTCAGTCCGCTGTAATGACATGGAAATGCACGGCTGCATGAAGAGTTATCTTAGCTGTGCAACATTAATGATCCGTCGCATGAAATCTGCAGGCAGAGGAGCCTTCTAATCAAACAAGCTGACAGAATTACGTTTTTCTTCTTTTACTGATATAAATAATATCAACACTTGGTACATATGTGTGTAAAAGTCAGCCTCAATGCTCGCAGCACTGCAGGTGATAGTCAGTCCCAATAGTTAAGATAGCAGCCAGTAAAATGAAGTGAATTTTCCGTATGCATGAAAACAGAAACGCACCGTTGCTAATAATCCCGAAGGAATGACCCACATTAGCAACATCAGACACGCGACACAATGATATAAACATTAAAACAGGCATCGACCCTTATTGTTTATTAGAATGTCTCGGATTTATAAATTAGCACGTGAATACATAAATGTGAATAATCCCCTAATCTCGCACTTTTGTCACCCTGAAAGGCGAGCCCCGTTCGCCGCCAAAGGATTAAAGCAGCTCACTAAAGGGAAGCATCCGCGATTGAAATAAGACAAAAGCGTTTTTTCTCTGAACCAAATGGAAGACAAAGGAGCTCAAGGAAATGAAAATGGTTTATCGGGTCCGGGCAGAACCCTTGTCTTGTCTACCATAAGCCCCGGACGCGGCATCGGCTGCATCGGCTCGGCGGAGCACCGAGATTAAATGGCTTATTGACTGCGACAAGACAGAGGCATCAGAAACGACTAGTAGAGGGAGTCACCTCCAGATGTCACCCACCCGACAGAGTCTCTGAGATGAGCACAAAGACGCTTTTGTGTGTTTGGCTTCGACGCCGAGTCTGAAGAAACTTCAAAAATGTTTGCATTTAGTTTTAAAGAAAAACAACACAACAAATTCAAAATGTCAGTCGACCGCAGTCGTACACAGAGCCGTCGTCCCGATCAAGTAATTATTTCTGTCAGAGTTGAAATGTCGTCTTCCACCTGTGAAAGATTCATGAAGGCCAGTTAGCGACTGGGAGCAGCTCGTCTTTGCTCAACTGACCTCCCCCGACCACAGACGCCAGCTCTTTAAGCTGTACGTTTCTCCCCCCCCCCACACTTTATTGGGGGCTTTAATAATTTATAAGGACTCTGGGGCATCCATGGAAGCAAGATTGAATTTTTCACATGCAGTTTATCTGGAAGTTGCAGCTGGTGGCCTGCTGAAGGTGTATTCTCCAGCTTGTCAATATTCTTTTGCCGTATTGGGCTGTGCCATTAAATTAAATAGATTATTGACTGGCAGGTGAGTTAGCAGCGAGGTTGCTAGAATACTCACTAGCCCACTGACCCGACCTGCTATGGGTCAGTGGGCTACAAATCTGAGAAGAATAGATCCGGATCTTTTCTCTCTGTTTCCTGCATTCTTTACATTTGTTCTTAATTTGTCCGCTCAGACACACAAGAACAACAATGGCGTAAACCCCACTGCATCTGTGGGTGCCTGTCATTGGGTCAGAAAGCGTCCTCTCACCGTTAATGTGGGAATAGAATACAGACCCAAGTTAATAATGCTTTGGGACAAGCCAGAAGTAGAAGAAGATGTAGTCCAAACAATGGGGGTGGTGGTGGCGGCCAATGAGTCCGCAGAGACCGACGCTGATAAGAAAGACTCTGCAAAGACTTGGCGCTGATGGGGAGGTGGCGAGCTCCTCATAACAGCAGCATGAAAGATTGAGAGTTCCAAATGTTGATGTTTAAACAGACAGCAGCAATGCGATGCTAACGCAGGCTAACAGCGACGCTATAGATGCTATTCGATGGATGTGACGAAGAGTTCAAATTTAAATTGTACTTGAAATTCCACACCTTGGGCCTTTTCTTTTTTTTTACATTCAGAGGCTAGTTCATGCTAAGCTTGATATCGCAGCGACCGGCCTCGTGTCGCCGACGCTTCGTAAACAGATTACGCCGTTACTCCGGGGTCTTTATATCTTCTTCTTCCAGTGTTTTACCACCGCAGCCCCGTATCTCCACCAGGAGCAGCCGTAGCTGCAGTCTAGGTGTTAAGATAAACAGCGCGTCTTAATTCTCTCCATCTCCATCCATCCCTGCGGAGACATGCAACATTATCAAGCCACTGCGATGGAAACACAATTACCACAAGGAGCCGTTTTGCCCGTTCGCCCGACCAATCTTGGCAGCGCTGCTTTTGATGGATGCGAGGCCACCTGCCTGAGGTGTGCTTAGGCACCGGAACGTGTTGCCAGCCAGATGCAATTTGCTTAATGTTGTGTAGATATTGCTGCTATAATGATGGACTATCACATTGCAGGTTTCCTCTAATGCAGCGGAGGAATGGGGAAATCACGGCAGGAGCAGCTGAATGTCCAGTCGGGGGGGGGATAGGATGTTATGATAAATCAACACTGGAATAAAAATCACTGCGCCTCATTGCACAAAGGCAAAAAATAAAACCAGCAAGCGCAAAGATGTTGTTTCCCCGCTGCAATGGCGACGCAGCCTGCAACCCCAGCACACAGCTAACCGGAGAAAGAAGCTGCTGCATGCCGGAAGGTAAAGCTGGGAAGTCCGAATGGGATATCAATGAAAGTGCAAAGGTTTTTTTTGACTTTCCGATTCTTCCCTCGTCCTTTCTTGTACAAACACTTTGGCTGAGAGACACCAGAGACAATGGAACCCCACGCACGGTAACGTAGCGCCTCTTCTTCACTGGCTTTTTGCATTTACGTTTAATTTGTATTGATCTTTCGCCCGCGACTCAATTTTGCTGGTGTCAGAAAGGTGAGGGGGGGCATTACAATATACAATACTTTCCCTCTCCTCTCTTATCGCGGGAGAAAATGAAAAGCAAACGGCACCTTTGTCCTGGACGTGAGATCGCCCGGGCAAAAGGGCTTTTGAGAAGCGCCGGGGTGAAATTGAAAAGGTTGCAGGTTCACATCCCTGAACAATGACAGGCCCTCCTGCTTCCACTCCTGCGGCTCACAGGAGATTAGAAGACCGAGAGAGATAAGGAGGGGCATTGGCTAAATGTTTTTTTTTTTGAACGTCTGGACAGATCGAAGAAGCTGAGGAGCAAGAAGACAGACAAATAGACGGCGACGGACCGGCAGAGCGAGGACACAAAGCGAATCATTCAGAACTGACCTTGGCTTGATTGTTGTTCTTAAGTCAGTCTGCTGGTTCAGAGATAAAAAAAGCTGGATGCACAAGATCAATAGCAAAGCGCTGAAAATGGTTCGCTATAGGGTCAGAGTTCAAAAGCCGAGATGAATCCTCATTCTAAATCGGACGTGCGACGCCGGGCACAGATTTGCTTGAGCGGTGAAACATCGCTGGACTCCTCATGACCCCTGTGAAAAATGATAATGCGAGTCAACCTGCAAAGCAGGCGAGGCTTTAAGGAAATAATGATGAAGGACCACAGTGCAGCGAAGACCGCCATGGCCGCCCGCCGCAGCTTAGCAGACGGCGCTGACGCCGCACCCCTGGGACCCCCGTCCTCCTCCGCCGCGCCTGCTATCGCCGCTGCATCTTTAATGCGGAGGACATTCTCTGTGCATCCTAAATACTCAAGTGTGAGCCTTTTCCTCGTTCGAACGGCTCGGCCTTAAGGAGGAAATGCTGCAGACATTAGCGCAACGCTCGCAGGATGAGCAGCCATCTGCGCGCAATACGTTTGAGTCATTCCGAGTGGAAGCTGCTGACGAGGGGAAATTCTGTTCTTCCGTGGATACGGTGGCCGTTTGTGCATTTCTGATGAGAGACGACTGCAGCACAGATCGCATCGTCTTTGCTTTAAAGGATGGGACCTGCATAACATTTTTTTAAAAACGCTTTCTCAGCATTTTATGTGCCTTAAAAGAGAATTGTAAAGAGTGTGTTCCATCAGGAGGGTTTTGGACCCGCCTGATGTTTGAATTAGCTGGTTTTAAATGACAGGGTCGCCTCGGAGAGGAGCTGGCGGGCGCCTGGCTTCCCGTGGTTTTAAAAGCCCGGCGTCCCGGTCGCTGTCGGCTGTCAGCGAGGGCGGTGGGAACGCGTGGCAGGCGAGATAACCTGCGTAAGACGGACCCCAGAGTCGCGTGGCTCTTTGACAGGCTTATTAACGGAGACCCGCCAAAAAAAAAAGCCCCTATCGGCGGCGGGATCAGGGGAGAAGAAACCTTCCCTTATCACCAGGACACCGGGGATTAAAGTCTGGCCGTCTCTGATAAATTAATTATTCCCTCTTATCTGCCATGTTTAAAGACTGTCAGACAAACCCACCTCCGGCCACAGCGCCGGACGGCCGACAAGAGAGGCAGGAAGCTCCGCCTGCTGTCAGCCTGACGGTCGAACGCGACCGGCGGCGTGCAGGAACACGGAGAACACACCGTCAGGGGAAGAGGAGAAACGATGAAGTAGAGGATAAGCATGCAACCGATGTAGCAATAGCATTAGCATAACACGTCAGGAACAGTGATTTACATTCCCCGTTTCATGTTAGCTGCTAACCGCTACAAGCTGCAGTTTAAATCTCCAGATTGTAGGGGCAACAGCCCCCGAACAGAGGGGGGGGGGGGGGGGGGGGTAAATAAAAGAAAGCACCAACAGTTTATATTAAAACAGGAAGCTCCTAAATTCAGAGCGGCGCCCCGCCCGTGTCGGAGGCTGCCCTTTAACGTCCTTGAAGGGCTGTTTGAAGTCTGTCAGCAACGCTCACCTCCAACCTGACGGGGGCAGCGAGGCAGCGGCGTACCTGGAGGGTGATTGACAGGCTTGGGGCAGGGGGGGGTGGGGGGGGGGCAGATGTGTCACCGGCACCTCTGCAATAATAGCAAAAACATGAACGCTGGGAATATTAATGCCCCTCATATTTTATTAAGTCTAAATCCGAGGGGTATCAGCCTGGAGCTTTCTGAAAAGAAAACATCAATCCTGCAGAGGTAATGAGCGCGGGAGCAATTTGGGGATAAGCTGGGGGAGACGGGGAGGGAGGGAGGGGAAGCGAACCCCTCTGGTTATGTACTGAGGAAGAGGATGGGGGGGGGGAACTAATATTTGACCATCCTCTGTTGGGGATCTTCTATTAAACGACTGCGCCGCAGGGAAGGAACGCCACACGCCGAGTCTCATCCGGAGAAATGTGACAGCCTTCGTTTGGCCCGCCGCCTCCATTTTCCTTCATCACGAGACCGCGCACGCCTGGATCCACACACGTGTGCGCTTTATTTTCCTGATTGAAGTGTGGGGGCTTTGTGGGGGCTTTGTTGTCCTCAAAGCCTGTCAAATATTTTTAAGGGAAAAAAATCATAAATGACACGACAGCGGCTTTATTAACAGGGACATGCGGCTCCGTGAAAGCATGCGTACGAAGCCGCGGGAGGATTGGCGTCAAGGTCACGGCAAATAAGACAGGGACGTGTCGGGAAGTTAAAGGGACGCGCCATCTGGGCTGAAAGTCCCCGTAAGTCAATGCACGGGATGGACGGACTACAAAGGTCGCCGTTGTTTCTGCAGGAAGCCGAGCGCTCGCGTAAAGGTCACGCGGTAAGACTTCTGCCCCGGCGTCTCCGCCGGCGGAGGCCCCACGGCGCGAGCGTGAGCAGGTGGTCGCCCCCCGTTAGAGGGCCGGGTGATTGGTGCGATCATGTGATGCCAGCAGACGGATGTCAGAATAATGATGGCTGCCGTTTCCCATCACCATTCACTGTCATTTTCTTACATCTAGGATTTCACTAAAGTCTTGATTTTACATATGGAGCACAGACCCCCCCCCCCCTTACGTGATAGATGCTTAGAAATCTCGGGAGCGCTACATTGTTCTCAAATGGCTGCTTATAGACAGTTTAATCGCTCCTGGCTTCAGCCTGAGTTGCCATTTCATGAAAGCCATTATGTCTCATCATAAAACATCTGGAACATCAAAAGCTGCGTCTCCGCCGCCACCGCCACCGCCACCGCCACCGCCACCGCCACCGCCACCGCCAGGCGTCCAGTCTCTCAGGCTTCCTCAGCCGTGTTTATTTTGATGTCCTCCGGAGTCGAATAGCAAACCAAATACTTGAGACTAATAAAAGTGATAAATGCTTTTCTTTGTAACCCACTGAAAGTTGAAACTCCTCCTCGCCGCTCTGATACATCATATCCGGAGATGTTGCCACCAGCTGATTCATGACATTTCATCCTCTTTCCTCCCCATAAATGCCCCCCCCCCCCCCGCCCCCTTATTATCCGTACTCTCTTAAACATTCTCCGCCACATTATTTTTCAGCATTAATTCCACATCTGATTACATTCAAAAACACCTTGCAACCTTTTCGTCCGCCGGCTCGGCCTCGGCTCCGTGTTAGCTCTCAGCATTAGCATGTGTGCTTTGCATGCTAACTGGATTTGGCACCTCGGGGTGACAGCGGCACCGACACGGCGCCGGAGCAAATAGCGTCACAAAAGGTCACCGTGATTTTGTGTTTTGAGCGCTCGTAGGCCAACTGATGAATTTGACAGCCCCGCGTGCGAAAGGTGCCTTCTGCCCCGCGGCGCCGGCGTCATGTGACCCCGAAAGAGCGTTTCAGCTGCGTCAGCTTATTTTAGCACACGTGCTTATTCTTAACGTTTTTATTGAGGGATAGCTGCTCAAACTGTAATAAAAAGAAGGACGTGTGATGAAGGTACGACCCAATAATATGTGAATCAAAATAACTGATGTTTGCTTTTCGGCTCCAAATCAAAGTCTCTGCATGTTCAAACACAGGAAGCTTCAGAAATATATTTAGAACTTTAAGTCCTTCTTTCCTAGATTATGTATGTCTGTCTGTCTGCAACATAACTCAAACATTTACAGACGGATCTTGATTACATTTTCAGGAAATGCTGGGAATGTTTCCAGGAACAAATGATTACATGTTGGTGATGTCTGGATCACATTTGTTCCTCAATATCTCGGTTGATTATTGACCGATGTTTATGGAATTTGACACAATCATGTAGGGCGAGGGCCTCTATCTCACCGCCGAATTTCATCCGGATCGGATACGGGCTGCGGATGTGACTGAGATTCAATGTGAATCCAGTTGCTAAAGGTTTGTTTTCATGGTTAAGGAATCTAAAAATAGATCAAATAAATGTAGGGCAATAATCTTTGGTGTAAATCACACTATCGGGGGATGAGCGGCTTGGCGGAGGTCTGCGCTCTCAGAGTGCATTTCTCGTTAACCATCCTTTCATTAATTAGTTTACAATGAATTTGTTCAGAGTTCTGATTACCATCATCACAGATTCTCGCCTTCTCTCCACTGAACGCGCATCAGAGTTCAGCCCAACCCTTATTCCGCCATCATAGATTTATACTGAAGACGTCATTTGGAGTCGGGGAATAGTTCAAATGGGCTCAACTGTGTGGTGAATAATTTAAGATTCTATTAACATTCAAATTTGACATTGATTTGACACAGTCGGGCCTCTGCTGCCCGACAGGAAATAGCTGGCCGTGGGAGGAAATGGATGTTATTTCTGGGATTCTTCACCTGACGTAGATTTAGTTAGATTTTCTTCACATGAGTTGTGTATTTATGAAAGAGACATTTTGCTTGGGCGACATCAGATTTTCATATTTTCGCCCGCGTCTGCAACCTTAACCGGCCGGCTGAATGTAACCTTTTAAGAAGGCCTGAAGAAGAAGTAGTAGAAGAAGAAGAAGAAGGGGAACAAAGCCAAACAGGGTGGGTGTGTTTGTTTGTGTCTGTGCTCATATGAGGGATCACAAATCAATAGCCGAGGGCCATCTTCTCTAGACAATCGTAACTTTGCAGATAAAGCAGCGCAGGCCGGGGCGACCTCATCGCCTTATAGAGATCTGTTTATACAGAGACAATGACGGGGGGTGGGGGGGGGGCGACCTTTTAATAGGATGGACCTGCCACTTATATTGAGGGCATTGAATTTAGAGTCTGTATTTACTGGACAGACGCCTGGTCCGTTTAAGGCTAGACCTAGTTCTTAGATGCGAACCAGCTTTTCCCCTAATATCACTGCCACTTTACATCGTGTCAAGAGATTAAAAGAGATGCTTGAAAGTCGTGCTTATTAAAAATTCAGACATTTCACTGGTAGAATCCAGTTCATGCACACAAAACATGCAATTTAAATTGGGAATAAAATGTTAGAAACTGCTGGACCCACTGAGTACACTCGGTTAAGCCCCACCTACACTACACGGCAGAATAAATGAAGAGCTCCACAACCATCGGGTGTAAAAGCAGAATCATTGTGCCGCCGGATCACCGTGCCAAATTATATATAAATACACCCAAGCACAGCGCTCCTATAAAGGCTTTAGTGAGGATAGGACCAGAAGGACTCTCCATTTGGATCGCCAAAGTACCCAAAGATGCCAAATGTTTGTTTTAAACCCAAAAATGGAATCTGGCGACAAAATACTACCCGAGTCCCCTAAAGTGGGCCGTTTGTGCATAATGCAACCTTTGGCTGCGACAGTTAGCCTCTGCATCATCACAAACTAGCAATGCTGAGGAAACAGACCAGCGCTGCACAGCAGAGAGCGTCCGAGAGGAAAGCGTGTTTCTAACGCAGGCCTGGCGCCGTTCTCCTGCCGTATATCGCTTCATGTCAGAAAGCCAGCCGGGTAATTGCATCCGTGGATGAATTCTGCTGCACCATCAACGGCAAGAGGAAGTTTCATCAAGGGGCTGAAATCACTTTTTTTTTTCCAGGGTTATGAAAAATGTTCGTCAAAATGTGACCAACAATAGGTTTCCATCCGTCAGAGGGTGTTATGACTCTTTTTAATTTCATTTTTGCTGCAAAAGCAAACAAAAAGAAAACATTGTCTTCAGAACTGGAAATAGGAATCAATAAAACCCTTTTGAGGAGGGCCGGGAGTTGATCTGGCTGCCCTGGTGGAGATCTGGGAGGTTGCAGTCGTAGCTTGGGGGTAGAATAGATGCCGTTTGTTGATCCTTCATCAGCGTTAAATTCGACTAACTATTAGCTATAAACAGCAGAAAGTTCATTCTGACGCTGAATTTAAATAATGCTTTCTGGGAGCTCAGTCGAGTTCGCTTTGTTTTTTGCTGAGCCGGTGGCTAAAAGAACTCCAGTTGAACTAGAAGTGAATCCGTTTGTGAGTAATGCTGCAAAGAGATGGGAGCCATTACTGCAGCGGGACACGGCGGGACACGGCGGCTCAGGCGGCGCTCCGCGTTATTGCACGTTTTTATGAGAGGGCAGCTTAAAGGCCGACGTCGCCGGAAGAGGAGCATCAGAAAGAAACTCTGTTCTTAGGTCCCAATATGTCGTCTCTGCGTCTGGGCTTTCTTCCAAGAGACACACAAAAGCTGTATATATTGCTAAACAAGCTCTAATGCATATAAAAATCGAAGGAAGCGTGTTTATGACCTTTTTTATTTCTTCCTTCCTCACTTTCTGATTCTCTCATAGACGTTAGAGTCAGATTGGCAAAGGTTCCAAACATTGTTGGAAACATTTACAACGTGAAAAATAAATACACTTAAGGTTGAAAGACGAGTTAAAAATAGTTGCTTTGCCGCCACGTTAGACGAAATTCATCTACAGATCAAGTCAGGAAGAGGATTAACTGCAGAGGTCCTTTGAAGGTCGCCATTTAAAGCCGCACGATGGTAATAATGTTGGTTTGTTTGTTGCTAATTATTCTCCTTCATTGCGGGGAAATAATTCTACTTGAAAGCCGTTTCAAAAAGGTTATTAACTCCCACTGCACAATGCATGGAGAAAAGCGGAGGGCGCCGAAATGCCATGTAACACGGTCCACTTTAGTACATCACCGGGCCTGTAACGGCCACCGCTATAATCCACAATGAAAACAGTCGTTAGCCGCAGCGCCGCCGCTGATGGGGCCGACACGCTCCTGCAATTATATTTGATTTTGCAGTAATATCTGGTCGGGTCATCGTGCCGAGCTGAACGGAGCTCTCCCATCTCTCCAAAGGTTGTCACGGAGACTCACGCCTGCCGCAAGGCGAGGAAAACGTGCAGAAATACCATCGTCTGGCAAAGGTGTGTCCCTGCTGGGACTCGGCAGCTGTCAGTTACCATCAGCTGCAGCTATGCTAATCCCATAAAAGCCGCTGATCGCCTCCGACCACGGCGTCTCCCAAGCACCTGCAGCGTGGCAAGTGGCAATCAGGCCTCATCATGGAGCATATTACGGATATTACAGGGATGCTCCTGCAGCACATGGACTTTTTCTCCATTACTAGACAGCATGATGAAAAGATGAGACTAAATGTCACGGCTTTTGTCCATTTAACCTATCAGGCGACCCCCCTCCTCAAATCATGGCTCGGCTATGATGTCATCCATTGTGGGTTATTGTTTTATGTGCCCTTAAACGAAGATCCCATTGCTAGGACCCACCAACCAATTAGCATTGCGTCATAATAGGTAACAGGGAATATGGGCTGCGCTGAATGGCTTACGAAGCGACGGCCGAATCAAATTGCACTTTGCCCCTCGATGCTTTTATGAGTGGATGAAAGCCGTTTTTATGCATTACGTCTCGGAACGGCGGCGTCTACAGGGCTAAGAATAGTCAAACGCGACGTCTCGGGGCGATTCGGAGCAAATAAAATGGCACAGTCCAGCCGCAAGAGAGGAAATACTGTGTTGCCTGAATTAGATTTGTTAGTTCACATATTAGAATCACTTAGAGCGAGAAAAAAGAAATAAGGATCGATGGCCAGACGTACATAGACCTGTAAAAAAAAACACCAGAAGCATCATTTAGCTTCTTTCTAAAGTTTCATTCCATTTTTTTGCAGGGATAAATATATTTTTGGAGCCTTTTTTCTATTTATTTAAAAGTGTATTTCCTCTATTTATACAGACATTCCCAAATTCCCTGTTGCTGCATTTAAGTGTGTTCATACAAATGTGAACACACACAAACACCTCCACAATCAATGTGGCTGGCCAGACTTCCTTCATCATTACCCCGACAGACAGCAGATACCACCAGTACCGTATCGGTCGCTGGTGGAGGGCTAATGTGGGTCTGCGGGGACGCACATTAGCCCTCCACCACTGTTAGTTACCCCTAGCATCCCGACTACCTGCCCTAAAGGATGAATCGTTTTGCATAAGCAGGTGGAAATGATCATTGAATGAATCAACGTGAAGCCAAAGTCGTTTGTCACCGCCGTCGCCGCCGGACAACCGCGTGTGACGGACGAATCACGGGGTCGGATCTGCAGTGGTAAAGGAAGCAAGAGCAGGAAGGAGTGGGAACCCGGGCAAGGGAGGGGAGCCCGTGTTAATGATATGGTCATATGTACACAGCGGAGCTCCGATGTGATTAAGGCGATGCTCTGATGGGTGGTGTCAGCGCCGGGGCCTAATGACTAATGCAATGAGATGGAATGGGAAGAGACACCGGTGGCAGGCTGAAGTGGGATAATGCCCGGAGCCTCTGCAGCGGCAGCGGGCGACACATGGAGCTGCCACGATGAGCAAGTCGTTACGCTCGCTGGAGACTGGATGTATAATTAGCTGGAGTGCAGAGCACTACTAAACTGAAACTCAGTGCTTCTGACATTCTGTCAGGCAAATGATAAATAACCAGAAGAAATAATGACGGGATTATTTCACTGACGGTCCCCCGTAAAAAAAAATAAGCAAGAAAAAATGTTTGAAAAGCATCCGCAGTGAGGCAAAGACTGGGTGGAATAATGAGGATCCCGGTCATCACGAACAAACATATTCATTACAGTGTAAACCGGATCAGCCGCGGCGACGAAGACGAGGAGGCTCGGTTTGAAAGAGAAAGCGGTCCAACCTGTAGATGGTGACACCGATAAGGTACGTCGGTGAGTTCGATGAAACGGAGGCAACATTTCGCGTGTAAGAAATGGACCAAATTCGCAGCACCGGTAAAAACTAGGAAAGCACTCGGAGAGCACAGACCTTCCCCAAGCAGCTCATTCCCCCCCTCCCATCTGGATTTACACCGTCCACATGGTGATCTGTATCATCATCAAAAGGTAATCCTGCTAAAGGACACTGCCCCCAAACTCCTTGGATTGAAGCTGAATTGACTACAATCTTAAACTTCAAAGTGATCCAGAATCCCGGATCTCTTTTGGATTATCACAAAAATTGGATCATCCGTTTCTGGTAACATTCCCAACATTTCCTAAAAGTTTCACTCAGATGAGTCAGTAACTTTTTGAGTTATCTTGCTAACAGACAGATAAACATCACCTCCTCGGCGGAGGTAAAAGCTCTAAAATCCTCCTCCATCAGGACGACCGGCGGCGCAGTTTCATCCCTCCTTTATTGCTGCTTGGCCTTTCAGGAAACAGAACTGCTTGCCGTTGCACATCTCCAATAACATCTCTGCATACATAAAGCGGAGGATGAGGAGGCTCACAGGAAAGCCCAGATTGTTTATGGTTGCAATATAGATTTTATATAGCTCCTAGGAAAAGGGAATTACGCCTTAAATTACAGAGATGCCTGCGAGTTGACGGCGGGACGAGTTATGTGGCCTCCGGTGGCTGTTTGGCTGCAGGCGACACCGGGGAGTTGAAGCCTCAGCAGAGACATCTGACCTGCGGCGTGCAGAGTCAGCTCCAAATAACCGAGTTAGTCGAGCCCCTTGATGAAACAATGGCCCAGATGAGGGCTGAGTGTGAAGCAGAAAAAAAAAAAACGCAACACGCAAAAAGGCAACGCGAGACGAGCGCAAATGCAGATCTGTCTTTCGGCAGCACAGCTGTGCACGTTTCAGCAAATATAATTAAAAAGCAAGCAGCCATATGAAGTAGAAATCATTTATTTTGTTTGTTAGAGCGTATTGCAGGCAATAATGAACAGATCATTAACATGGCTCTTTGCAGTAATTATCATTTGCGTTGTGCGTCCTCTGGTGAGCTAAATGAGTCAGAGTCAGTCAGAGAACTGCAACACTAAAGGAATCCAAGCTGTCCGTATCCACATCAGTCTCATTTTAAGATAGAAGAGTTTACCCTGCCGTCTGACGTATCCCGGGGCAAGAGGGTATCTTTACAAAGAATAACAACAATCCAATCACCTCCACATCGCAGCTGAGTCAGCTGACTAATGTCCTTCCATTCACGATCAGGTTCCGCTCAAATAAGTCTAATTCACATTTGACATTTATGGCATCATTTACTGAGACAGAGCATCCATTAATAATTCAAGGGACGTTGAATTATTTAACGTGGCGTCATCTGAGATGATAACATTTAAGTGCGAACATCTGCGGTTGAGGCACATAAATCAGATTTTTTTTTTCCCACTGCTTGAGGCACTGAAGTAGAAACGGGGAAGAAGAAGACACAGCCTCGTCTTCTTCGGCTGTTTGCAAATAAGCCACCAGGAAAACAGAATCGCACGAAGAGCACAAGCCTCTAAATCACATGTGTCAAACTCAAGGCCCGGGGGCCAAAAGCGGCCCTCCAAGTCAGTTTTCGTGGCCCGCCAGAGCAGTGTGCAGACATTTGTATTTGTAAAATGCTGCATCTGTCACACATGTTCTTAACAGCCCACATTTGTTGGTTGTACTGCAGTTCTGCCCCTCTCAACTGTGACAAAATAGTTTTGTAGTCGGCTACATTCGGCGCTCAGGATCAGCACTGGACAGCTCCATAGGTAGTCGGCTATATATGGAGCTGTCCAGTGCTGATCCTGAAGGTGACATCTTTTCGACTACATGAAGTAAATATGTTTTTACTGTGTTTCGTTTTACATTTGGCCTTTGGAGGGCAAACATAATGCTAATGTGGCCCTTGGAGAAAATGAGTTTGGCACCCCTGATGTAAATGTAGGCGCTTTTTATATCCACATGCAGAATCCATTGCAACTACTCTATCTGCGGTATCGGTTTGCCATCTATTCCCAAACCTAAACTAATAATGTGATGAGGGACATCCCCCTCCCGCTACATACCTTCTTCTAGTAAAGTTTTGGTGGTGTAAAACTTTATTAGAACGCATGCAGTCATTAAATCCACCTTGGTTTCTTTCACTCCGTGACAGGTAGGGGATTAGGCGGTAAAACCACTGCATTGTGGAGAGTGCATGCCGACAGGCCGAGAAAATTGGTCAAAGGATGATGTGGCATTCACGCCTCGTCAGCTTCGTGACACCGTGGATAGCGCCGAGGCCAAATTTGTCCTCTAATCAGCTCATCCCAGACAAAACTACTTCCAGACCGGAGGTGACTCACCGAGGATGCGGAGTCGATTGAAAAGTTGAGTCATCGCCTCGGTGTTCCATTGTTCCAAACAGAATCCTGATTCCACAGAGTCGCTAACATTTACGTCCGCGGTGAGGGCGTAGCTAACGGCGAGGCCTACGCCTCACGTCCGGCGGCGCTACTCTTGTGAAGCATTGTCCCACTTTACTCTCGGCGGGGGGGGGGTTTATCTATTTTTCACATTAACCTTTTGCTCCGATACTCGGGCGGCAAGGTTTCCAGCAAAAGGCCGCGGCGTCAACAGCCGTGTTCGTGCGTCGGCTAGCATCAGCCAAGCGAAACGGGGTAATATTGTGGCGTTTGTCGATGCGATGAGACTGCTGCGCCCCAGGAGGGGGTGGGTGTACGGCCAGGCCACAGGGCGCCTAGTCGGGCAATAAATCACCGGGATGACAGGAATAGTGGCCCTTACATTACGGCACGCTCACTCACACAACATATATATTGCATGTGCAGACAGCACAGCGGGCCGTTGCTCACTACATTACACAAGCACACATCACTTCAGCGGCGGATGTGTGCTAGACGCTAGCTTCTTAAAGCGGCGTGATCATAACGACTAGTACCTCATCGACGTCATCCATCATCCGCCTCTCTTGTATTGTGGCGTGGTTTCATTTCTTTCGCCAATTAAACGACAGTAGCCAGGCGGTGCGTGAGAAATTCGTCGGGCAGGCGTCCTTAATGTTGAAATATGTGGTTGGCGTTATCGCACGCAGGACAAATCAATAAGTCAGATTCTCTAAGATGCCCCGTCTAATCAAAACGATCAATCCTGCACGTCTAGCCTGGTCTGTAGTCATTACCAGCCCACGGAGCCTCGGGCTATTAGCGCCGCGGCTACCTACTGGGCCGAGCGGAGTACCTTAAACATCAGCGTGGTCAAACACCCTCGGCGTCGCAGGACGAATGGCCGGTGGGGATGCGGCGCCAGCAAAGCACGGTCACCCTAATGGGCCATGGTAAATGGGCCGGCTATGCGTAGCATAGGCTGGCTGGCCTGCGCCGTGATCCACATCCGTGCCCATTTCACGGTGTCTACCTGGGACCGAGCTGCGCTTACTCACAAAGATTGAGAGCTTGGCGTCGTCCAAATGCTAAGATGGGTTTGTCTGAGGTTCCGGGACAATTGCTTGAGACAAAAAAGGTAGCTGTCTGGACCTGTTAGGTTCAGGGACGACTGATGCAGCCTCGTAAAATGGAAACTGTGTTCACTCAGGCGTGAAAATTTGAGCCCATTTCATCGTCTTCTGCTGTCGAGATAGGACAGATAACTGATCCCAGCCGTGGCGCGAGGTGATGGATTACGGGTCGGGGTTTTTGTTTTTTTACACTAAAAAAGTTATAAGACAAAAGGGCACAAATTAATCAGCTTATTGCCATTGATATTAATATTAGATTTTAAAATGTTGCCATTTTATGTTAGCGTTAATATGTTAGAATAAAATAAATAATAAATATAAAAAACGAATTCCAAATCAACCCAAAAAGAAAGTTGCAGTTATTTTGATGATTCAAAACGCCCACGCTGGAAATAATAAATGATCGTCTTGTTTTCATTAATCATCCCTCAAATTCATATTTCATGAACTTATTTCCCATAAATAAAACTCTTCTCTCGACATTTGCTTCCATGTGAGATATTTTGTGCAGTGAGGACTCTTCCCCCCCCCCCCCCCCCGTCTTCATATCCCACTGGAAAATAAAAGGAAATAATGGGTGTAAATCATGCGGTGTGTGTTTGTCGCCTGAGGCGGTGCCCCTGAACCCAACAGGACCCTGACACTAACCGGCGCTGATGACTGCAGAAAGCTGAGCAAGCCTTCTTCAGCGGTTAAAGGCCGACGGAGTGATTCTGCCGAAGGAAGGTGAAGCCAGACATCACTCTCACATTCCAACACGACCACGAGCATTCCCTTTCCGGCCCAAGTTTGAAAAAGTTTGAGCTCCAAATCCGGAAAAGAGAGGCTCAGACTCTGTTTTATTGTCACTCTAACATGGAATCATCATGTCAGTGTGAACTGTACGCTTCCCTTCCGGAAAAGGAAAATAAGAAAACTCCAGAATCATTAAGAGCGCGAGTCGGACCATTGGACAGATTCTGAATAACAAAGCCACATATTGTGCGATCACTCTTCCTAACGCATACGCCCCGTCCTCGTCGATAACAACAGCTTTCTGACAATATGGCGAGCGGAACAGACGATTAATCTCAAGTGTTCCGCCCCGTCTTCGCTTTGTCTTCGCCCGACAGCCAGACCCCACTAAACTTCGTTGAGTCGTTGCGTAACTTCAACAAAACTTCAACCAGTTATTCAAACCCCCAACAATCATCCGTGATTTGTGATCACAAAATTAAATCAATTGTAGTTGCAGTTTCAGAATGTGGGAAATAAGCTGCTAATACGTATCGATGCATTCGTTTCAGCACCTTACGGCTTGTAAACCCCCCCCCCCCCCCCCATTGCCATTTATTAGGGCCTAAAGGAGGGCATGTCAAAGATCAGCCATTCCAGGATGGAGACAGCGGAAGCTGTTCCAGCGCTAATGCTACCTCCCTGCAATAAGACTGAGGGGGATGTGAACCAATCAACTTCTGAACCAAGGAATTGATGTGGAAGGGAAACCCGGCGAGTGCCAAATATCAATGCAGAAGTAATGAATGCACTTAGAAAGAGTCTGTTATTGCACCGCGAAGTCCATGAATCCATCCGAAAGGTCAAAGGGCCGTCGAGCTGCCATTAATCACACCAAGAGGGAGATGGAAGACAATGAAGGAAGCTTCGTCTCCTCCTCCTGCGTCCTCTGCCCGGGATTGCTCGCACCTGATATTCCCAGAAACACTTTTGGAGGGAGTTTCTTGCCTTGATGACTTCTCCTCAGAGGCTGAGCTTCTTGCTGTTCACTTCCAGATCGTGTTTCCCATTAAACTTAGATTCTCCCCAGATGACCTTTTTTCATTCAGACGGTGGCAATATTCTTTTTTTGAAACATTTTTGATTTAAAAGCAGCTTTCCTGCATCCCTCTAGACTGCAGAACACTTCATTCTGAATGAGCGTCTCTTTAAATAGTATTTATTCATGAGCCCTTTGAATCGGAGGCCACTCACGACTTCCCACAGCTTCTATTTCCAGTCGTGCCTTTCTGTGTTTTCAAAGCTTGGTGGAGGAGTGAGTTTGTGTTTGTCTATTTACTTTGTGTGTGGCTGTAATTGCTGCCTGCTCGAAGGAGAAGTTAAAAAAAAAAAAAAAAAGCAAAGGCAATTAAACCGGCACAGGTGTTGCAAGAAGAGGATGGAGAGGATGGAGAGGATGGAGAGGAGGGGCGGCGGCAGCAGTAAACTGGGACTTCAGATGGACAAAAGCCTCAGGAGCTAATTCAAAGTCTGGTTGGACTCAAAAGGAGGCAGAGACTGGACACATTTCGGCACCAAGACGTCCCAAAACAAAAGACAACGTTAGTGTGGGATCGTTGGGAGTCGTCTCAACTGAGCCGAAGACAATGATTAGCTTCAGTGAAACAGCGGATGCCCCCGGGTTTCAATGATGAAAGAAGAAAACGCAGCCAGAAGTGTACAAAGAAAAAACTTCAAATATATTACATTTCATTTTTTAAATGTCGGTCCTCTCATTATTACTATAATTGTTAAATAATTTATATTGTATTTTTTATTAGTATTTTCATTATTCAGAATAAAGATCATATTATTGCCGGAGAGACACGGAGCGACACGGAGGAGACACCGGGAGACACGGAGCAGTGGCTAACCAGCGTTTCCCAGCATGCTTTGCGCAGCACACGCGCATGCTTGTCTCGTTCCTAATCACGGATCCTCCGTGGAGGTCGTCCTCTTTAAATATTCCTCCGTTCTGCTGCTGCATCCTTTTAGTTCTTCCCTTTTCTGAATCGTTTGAACTAAAGAGAGCAGGAAGCCGAATCCCAGCTTGTTTACGAACAACGTCTGATTCAGACGTGACCTTTAGAAGAGAAAAGGAAGCAAGCCTCCGATTCATCTCTATTATTCCTGCACAGCGACCGGGACAGGCTGTAGCCGTCGCTGGCGATGCCATAACTAAATAAGATAAAGAATTCCTCCTGCTCGTGTTGGACAGCGGAATAAAGCTGACGTCTTTACTCAGTCTCTAAGGGAGACGGATGAGGCGAGGCCCAAAGCGCTGAGGGGTGAAATGAATTAGGCTCACATTAGAGCTAACACTCACAATCCAACTAAGGAGGGGGCTACGAGCCTCACCCCCACCCCCCAAATAGCACCGCCTCAGCTTAATGAGCAAGATGAAGACTTTGAACGACGCTTATATCAATTAGATATGCTGATGACGCAAAGTCAAAGGTCATCCTGAAACGCGCGTGTTTCTACCTCCGCGGGGGGGGGGGAGTGGTTGCCTTTATCCGTCTGTTTGTTTGTTTGTTTGTTTGTTAGCAACATAACTCAAAAAGTTACGGATCCTGATGGACCTTTAAGGTAATGTTGGGAATGTTGCTTGGGACATATCATTGAATGTTGGGGGTGGAATTAGTCGTGGACAAAACAGATTTGTCGTATCTTCAAAAGCTACGGATCTATAGATCCAGAAGAAACCGCCGTTACTGAAAGTGTTGCTTTTAGTGAATAACTTCTAAACTAATAATGATTTCAATGTGAATCCAGTTGCTAAATGTTTGTTTTTATGTTAAGGAATCTAAAAATAGAGATAAAATAAATGTAGGACAATAATTCTTGGTGTAAATCAAAATACAGGGGGACTGAGCTGCTTGGCGGAGGTCTGCGCTCCGAGTGCTTTTCTAGTTTACGTCAATGCTTCCTGCCCGTAGTCAATAATTCTGTTATCAACCTTGAATACAATTAAAGGTCCGGCAAACACGGTTCAGCTGATTTTGTCCCTGAAGGACTGGAAATCTACACACATCAGGTGTTGGAACAAAAACACCAGCCGCAGCGTTTAAACACTTCTCCTAAATCAATGCACACAATTCTCATTTTAGAGGAATCTAACACAAAGACCGCTTGGGAATTGTGGAACGGCAAAGTCGGCGGCGTGAGACAGAAAGACGGACACGCCGGGACTTTCTCGCTGATTACAAAACGTCAGGATGTCAAGAATTCCTTCCTCGTTCCTGGCTTCAGTTTAAAACCCAATAAATACATGACAGCATTTCAGCCGAGCCGTCAGCCGAAGGCCCGGGTCGCATTTTGAAGAACATCCCTTGACCTTTCCGTGCCGGCGATAATTGCTCATGCCAGACGAGGAGACTCTGTAAGTCTCTTATGAGCCGCGGTATCGATGGCATTCCTGGTGACATCCGTGATGGGAGAGAGAGCCCGGGAAGAATTTCTAACAGCAGATTTCATCGGGGTATACGTGCAACCGCGTCATCTCCATTCTGGATATCGATGTCCCATCTGACGGCGCGAACACACTCTGCATCGCCTCCCTTTGGAACGTCGTGATCCTTCAGGCGCGAGGGAGATCCGGCTGTTTCCTTATAAAGCGCCAGATTAAAGGTAGAGCATCACCAAGAGACGGATCAGAATCAAAATTAGAGAGACGGAACGATGAGGCGAAGAGATGAGGGGAACTTCTTCCGCCGTCGAGAGGAATTCATCACCGGGAATCGTCTTTGCTGCATCTCGACGGTATTAAATCTGAAAATGAGAGTCTAGAAATGTTTCTGCTGTGACGTCTTTCACTCAAAGAGGAGATAAATCGGAGATAAATTATGACAAGCAGCACGATTTGCCGGGGAAAAGCCGCGTCCCTGTACAATTCCATGATTCCCACCATCAACGGTTATCCTCAACGCCCCCCCCCCCCCACTTGCGTCCATCGTCGATGGCGCTAATCACAACCAGAGGAGACAGCGGGTGGACGGAACTCTGTGTTTGTGGGGCCTGGAATGGGACGCTTGGGCAGGTGTTTGCGCTGCGTGCCATCTCCGGCTCCGGCGTTCACCCGCTGCCCATTCCCATCCCAGCCTACAGCCAAAGAGGCAGCTTGCGAGGCGCTGGCCCCCGATTCCTGCACATTAGTTTAATGCCCGGATCCGTGGAAATGCTCCCGACTCCCTCTCCAGCCGGGCACAGCAGCCTGCCAGACACACACAAAACACACATACACACACACACACAGCCTGGCGTCATCCCACTGAAGCCCGGAAATGCAAAATGGCATCTTTGGAAAGATGCTTGCTTTTGTTTTCCGAGTCGGCATCCCGGTACGAGCAGCTGCATCACGTGATAAATGAATAATCCGACACTGATCTGGAGACAGAAAGTCAACCAGCAGTCCATCCGTCCTCGTTGACGCCATTAGAGGGAGGCGGCTAGCTAGCTCCCCATCTGTCTTGTGTCAGCACCTACGTGTCGGCGCTAAGGAGACGCAATCTGTTCCAGGTAACCTGCCAGGGAAGGACAGCAAGGGAACACCTGCGGGAACGTTCACCCTCCTGATGAGCGTCGGGTAAAGCCGGCTGACGATGTGGGTTTTGGTTCTGAGCCGGCGCTGATGCTAGCCCTCCTCTGGGATGCTCCCGTCTATCATTGAAGATTTCACCTGGACTCCGTGACAGGCTGACAGCTGCAGGAGAAGCCCCCGGAGTGGCGATCTCCGAGCAAACATATGGGTACCAGCAGAGGCTGTCAGAGTTTCCATTTTGCTGGATGGAGGTTTTTGCTTTGTTTTGTTGTTGCTGTTGTTTTTGGAGGGTTGTCTTTGACAGAAGGAGTCGCCGCCCTCTCCAGTGAATAAGACACCGTTCATAAAGAAGTATCCGATGGAGCAGCGGCGGGATCTTGAGAGGAAATAAATGCTGGAGAAATGGAAATTTCTGGCAGGAAAGTCTTTCACACTCCAGCAATAAGTCGCATCGATCAGGCGGAGCGCTGCGTTCAATCAGGATTATGAATTACACACAAACTCAAATCAGCAAACTAAAGGCACATCTTTACATTTATTCCCGCTGGATTGAGACCAGAAACCGTCAATATGTCCATCTGATGCCGTTTGTTACCATCCATCATTCTCATTCGAATTCAAACATTCTCTTTCAACAAATGAAATTAGTAGTATTGGAACGTCAGACGAAGCACAGCTGCTGCTAAAGCCGGATCAATATTGGCCCGATCGGCTCATGATTGGAAAGCCCACGAATTAGAAGCTGCAGATGTTTGAACAGGTTAACCTTGTGCCGAGGAATGTAGAAAGACACTCAATACTCTGTTATTCTATTACATGACATTATATCACTTTATTTTATTCTAATTTATTAATTATATTATCCCTTTAAAGCCTGAACCATTAAAAAATTGCAAACATATCTATTTTTGGGAAAGTAAGGTCTTAAAGGAGTCTAAATTTGTATAATTTCTGCTAAATCCGTTGTTTTTTTGGCGTGTGAAATACAGACGTCTGTTTTTATAAAAAAAAATTATGTCTTATAATACAATGCACTCCTTAAAAGTTAAAGTTTGAACATCATCTTCTGCAGCCGCTCTGAATAGTAAAACACATTTGTATATTTTGTTAATCCACAGCTACCGTGACTCTGGTTTACATTTTTTTTAAAAAACAAGTGAACACAGTCTTTCACTTTGGTTGGAGATGTTGCCTTCAGGGTCCTGACGGAGGCGGCCGGCTTCACGCGCCACCTGCCAATAATGTCATGGAGGCCCGGCAGCCCGGCACCGATGCGTCCTGCTCCAGCACTGGAGGGACGGCCGGCGGCGGCGGCGGCCATATCTCCCCCCCCCACGTGGCGTCCAGGAATCCCGCCTACAGCATTCAATGCTGCGACGCCTCTGTGCAGCCGCACATGGTGTGGAACCAAAATTACTCATCTTTCACATAAACCGGCGCTGATTTATGATTTATATGAAGTTTGTAATGTAAGTTTGTATGTAAAAAGCGAGCGATGAAAACGGGCCTGATTGAACACATTCAAGGAAGTCAGCAGGAGAAACGAACCGTGAGACATCGTCCTACAGAACCACGCGGGGGGGGGGGGGGGGGTTGCTATAATCACGGTGCTAACACACCGCTAACGGCTCAGGGCCTGTTGCGCTAAAATATTAATGACTCTCCAGTAAAAGCCATTTAAAGCAAGTCCCAGAAGACGTGGGCGCCCGAGCATCCTCCGCCCCGCCGCCCGCCGTCGCCACTGAGCACAGCTCGACAGTCACCTCTATTCCTAAATTGCATCGTTGAAGGATGGATAAGCTCCACCCAGCTGGGACTGTCCTCAGCGGCGGGGCAGCTGAGCGAATCTGGTCAGCCATTCTGAGGCTGGCGCCGGACCGTTAGCTCGAGCTACGGCCCAGACGCCATTACTGCGCTTAAACGCACCAAATGAACTCAACGGGATATCGAACCGGATAGCTTTCCGAGCCATTCCATCTTTTCGGAATGACGAACCTCTTGAAGTTCGGGAACGGGGGGGGCGGTAAAAACTCTTCTTGTCCTGATAATCAAAGTGATTGGTTTTGTGTTTGATGTTTGTTCAATCTAGCGTAGCTGCACTGTAACGTGCCATAAACACATCACAGGGGCACGATATTCAGCATGGCGGCGGTAATAGCCCGTAGCGTCCCGGCGGAATAGGAGCGGACCAGGTAATGGGAGGAGCGCGTTCCTGCTGTGTCCTGAATTCAACAGAGGTAGTTTGATCCGGAGGAGTTCTCCGGCCCGGCCCGCCTGTCAGACCAGATTGTGATTGCACATTATATTCCTAATGAAGTTTGGTCTTGCTGTTCCATTAGCTCGCAGGTTTTAGTTCATCGAAAATGCTATTAAGCTAATACTGTTTACTTTGTCCTGTGTGGGTTGAACCCGTCTGGAAGAAAGTGCATCCCCCCCCCCCCCCCCCCCTCCGTGCCCTTCATTCCCGGGCGCTGTTTGCTTATTGTAATTGAAGATGGGAGAGGTTTTATTCTCCTCCTTCAGTCCCCTAATCCATATTGACACGGTTCCTCCAGGAGATGGGCAGAATCCTAACCTGCAGCGCCTCATTACCAAACGGCGGGGGCGAGAGGGCGTCCTCCCACCTCAGAAAGTCACGTGACCGCGCATCTCTGCTTCCTGTTGCCATCCAGCTCTCCAGAGGAGCCGGTTTATCCATGTGTTAAAAGCACAATGCGGACACGCTTCAGCGCGGCGCCTGAAGTCCCGGCAGGACGGAGGGTAATGAGCGTTTGTGGACTTTATGTTTGCTTAATGTTGCCATATTAGGCAAGGAATGAAGAACTTTTCCTGAAAGACTCGGTTCAAAAAGGAAGGAAAGGGTGGAGTAAAAACAGGAAGTGGGCGTAACCATGTAAAGGACTATTAATCCAGCAGGTTGAAATCCTAGTTGCGGACTAGATTCAGATCAAACGTGATGCCGGCGTGAACTGAGCTCTGGTCCTAATGGAACGCCGGGAGCGTTTGGCCTTGGTGAGTGAGCTTTATCGGAATAGCGTGATGGGCCAACTTCCGAGAGGCGTGACAAAGAAGACACAGCAATGTTTAGCAAGCAATGGGAATCATCGCCTTTGTTAAAACCATTATTCTCTCCTTTGCTTCCATCCCAGACAAAACTGTTTTAATCCCTCTCAGATACTTGCAAGTTATTCCAGTGCAATGCAGCAAGTACTTTGGAATGCCCACGCCAAAGCGACGCCACGTTTCTGAATCCAGAATGATTTGGTCAAATCACCAGCTGCTGCAAAATAAGGCACAAAACCTTTCATGACGCAGGCGTTTACAACCGCCGTCAGCTGGCAAGCCATTGGCTCTTAATGGACTGCAGCATGCCCCCCCCCAAAGCAGCACTCTTGGTCTGATGATCCGAACATCTCCAGGGCAACGGCAAACAAGATTCCTTTAGTCGGTGGAACCTGGGAAAATGAATGCTTCCTAATCATTTCCCTGACTTTCCCAACAGTCTGCGAAGGCCTAACTTTTTATTCTGGGGAGTTGTTAGTCCACTCCGGAGCAGATGTGCGGCTGGGGCAGCTGTTCCGAACTGACAGAAGCGTTAAATAAGCTCCGGTGGGAGCGCGCTTCCATAAGCACATGGAGAGATGTCGCTTTTTGCACTCTCTCGGGTTTCCATCGAGACCGGGCGGAACGGGAAGGAACGGGAATCCTGAACACTTAAACTCTGATTATGGTGTGTTTGTGTGTGTGTGTGTGTGTGTGTGGGGGTGGGGGGGGGTCAGAAAGATATCTGTGCAAAAAAATATTGGAAATAGTCGCATCTGTATTAAAATACTCTTTATCAACAAAACAGGCTGCATTTAAATGTGTCTTTTTTAAAAGACGATGGATGGAGTCTCAGAATTCACGCTTCCCTGACTCGTCTCCGCTCAACAGAAATCAAATCAGATCAAACCCAAGTTTTTCAGACCATTTTTACATCTTCTGGGTTTTTTTTTTAACCACTCAGCGCTTTTCCACCAAAGAACTGTCCATTGACATTAAAATGAATGACCCCCCCCCCCCCTGCTGTCGTTTTAACTTCTATACAGACCTAGATTTTGTTAGCGACGCTTTAGGCAAAATGACAACTTACTTTCTGCCTGGCTTTTTTTCCCCCCATTTTTTGTTGAGACACAAGGGGGGAAAAATTACTTCCATTTCGGTTCCCATTTGATGCCCTTCCAGTGACGCGTGACCCGGTTTTATTTGACTTCATTTGTTCACTTTCATCACTGTTACTCACTTTGATTTACCGGAATGGCCACAGAGAGAAGTCAGACGTGGATTTGACAGAAAGCACAGTCATCATATCTGAAAGCAGAATAAGGAATCTCAAAAACAGAGATTTGTCATTAAATGGAACAGAATGATCTCTCTTTGCCCAATTTATGCACTTTGAGAACATTTCTCTGTTCCTGTGATTAATAAATGCGTCATTAAATATGCCAGCCTGCTATAATTCCTTTCCCCCTTATAACACATGTAAAACGAGTCCTGCCAAGTAATCCGTCTCCATGACGTTGTAATTAAGAACTACCTATCTGGGGGGGGGCAAGACGGGTTGTGTCTTTGCCCTTCACACAAGGATCACCTCTGGAAACAAGGCGGAATCGTCACCCACGCTCCCCGGAACGCTCATTAAGTAATTACGCACCGGCTCATCAGCTGAGAAAAGCAGATTAGCCACGCAGGTGAGGCAAACCGGGAGACGGAATTATCAGCGTCTCATTTCATCTTTTGATCTGATGTGTAGCTCTCATTGCGGTTCCTCTAATCTCCCAAAGAAAGCCTCAGAGAGTTATTTATCAATTAGGACTCCTCGGGATAATTATGACAGACACGTCAATACAGGTAGCTTCTGCCGCGGCGTGAGAATACTTTGCCAATTACGGAATGTAATTTCAAACCGGACAATAATCCCTAAAAAAAAATTACATCAAAGGCACGCCGGATCCATTTGAAGTACAAAGAGTGCCGACCCTGACGGCGCGCCGGCGCCACAAACCGCAAGCCTGCAGATGCACCGTTTGAAAAGTCCAACCGGGAGGCATCACGTCTGAGAATAATAATAATAATAATAGTAAATAATAATAATAAAGACAATAAATGCGATGGTCAAGCTTGCAGGTGGAATCAGGATCGAACCGCATCCAGCACGTTATCAGCTTTCAGCAGATAACCGGGTGCATCTCTCGATGAACGGTGTCATCAAGTCTGAAATATTGTAAAATGTAGTACTTTTGTTAGTAGAGGTGAAAGAGAGGCGTCTGTACAGAAGCTATTATTCCGGAATAAATTCAGGCTGGTCCATTAATTCTTCCCTTCTGCTCTTTCATTTTAAGTGTTTTTTTTTCCTTATCTTTTTATTTATGGTTTAATTATTGCGCTTTTACATGAAACAAACTCATCCCATCCATTATCTGCAGCGGCGGGCGGCAGACGAACGACTTCAGAATGCAGAATGATGATTTCAGTGTGGGTGAAATAAGCCGGTGGGACCAGAGAAGGAGCGTTTAAATGGACCGAGTCGACCGCTGCTGTCCCTGTAATTAAATTATCATGGCATATAAAGGGGATATTTTGATGCTGACTTTGAAAATAATGCAAGAACAGTGCATTTTTCTGTGAAGGAAGCTGAAATAATTCTAATTTGAAGTAATGATTAGCAGCTAAGGAGCTAACCGGTAATAGCAGGGCAGATATTACTATAATCGGGGGCTCATGACCCGAATAGATGAGAAAAATAAATATTAGAAAAGTAAACACCGTTTCGCTCAAGCAAACAAACCAGGCAACCCCCAGTGGGTGGCGTGGCATCACTGGTAGGGGCTGATGCAGAGAGACGCATGACCCCCCCCCCCCCCCCCACCATGCTGATCCAGCTGCACCAGATGGGAGTGACTTTCCCCCCCCGCCCACCCCTCTCTCCAGGCCCCGTCACGGACAGCTGCAGGGACAAAACGGACAGGGGGGGCGGCGAGGAGTCGAGTAGATGTAGAGGAAGATGAGCCACCAGAGCTGCGTAAGACTGCGACACCCCCCACCACCCACACACACACACACACACACACACTGCCTCCATCGCAGGCCTTCTCCGTGCTCCTTATGCCCAGAGGTCACGTCCGTGGCCTTCCAACCTTTGCCGAGGTGGGGGGGGGGGGGGGGAGGAAGTCCCGCTCACACCCTTAGAGGCATTTCTTTCCATTTCACACTCTCTTGCTGCCCCTCGCTTTCTTTCCGGGATGAGGTCATGTTCCGAGCTCACCGGCAGGGAAGTTCGTTTGCAGCAGAAGTCATTTCATCTCCGAGCTTAATGACATTCCTTCAACCCCCCCCCCCCCCCCCCCCCCCCATTCTGATCAATATTAACAAATGAATTAGAGTTAATGCTTTAAATTGAGTGTCTGTGACCAGCCATCAGTAATGGGTTCTGTGGGACTGGGCTCATTACAGAATTGTTCATAATGTATTACTGTTGACTCCCTAATGGCTTCTCAAAGTACTGTTACACTGTTCAATCTGCCTAAGAGGCTGGAGTAACGGATGTATAATACTCTTACCAATCCATTTAGGACTCGATGTCTGTGAGGACAAAGACTGTGCATCATCCATAAATCAGCACGCGTCGTGTGAACGTTCACGCACGCAGACCCAACGGTGGAAGCGAGCGTGAAGGTTTGCGACCGGGCGAGAGAGGAATGAAACATTAAAGCAAAGAGAATTCCGATCCGAACCGCCAGGCGAGTTCGTCCACGAGGAGGCCTTTGAAGATACGCCCCATGTTCATACAAGTCATCACTTCCTACCTGGCGGCGCCGGCGCGGTGTGGTTGCGTTAGATAAGCGTTGTGCGTTCGATCTATTCAGATCTCCAACCCGGTGCTCAACCAATCATTGTGATGGATCTCCAGTCGTTTCCATAGAGGCAGGAAAAAGAATGTTCGGGGCTGAGAACGAAATCCTGCCGCGGTCAGTAGAAACGACGAGAACCCAGAACGTGTTCTATTCAAATATATGGCGGCGTGCTTTTCGGGAGACTTCCCGCCCCCCACGCGTCCGAACCCGGAGCAGGCTCCTCAGGCTGCTGCTATCTCTAATTAGCCACGCCTTTCCTCCCCGTTAGGTAAACGTGTGATTGGAAATGGAAGCCGAGATAAAGCTAAACCTCGGCTAGCCTCCGTGTTTGGCAGCTTAACTGATGAGCGGCGAAGCGCGCTAACACGTGCCCGCTCGCCGTGAGTGACATCTTCATTTTGCGCTCGCCTCCTGAACGAATAACGACGATGTCATTAAGTAAGACGTCTGAGGCGTGACGGCTGACACGGGACTCTGCCGGCGTTTCCGTTGAGTAAAGCTAGGAGCCCGAATTAGAAAATGACTCGATGGCAGGGGGAGGGGGGGGCAGACGCTCAGGTCTCTCTGTTTGGAGACTTCGCTCACCAGGCAAACCAGAGCCTCGAGGAGATTATAGAGAAAGAGAGAGAGAGAGAGAGAGATTGGATGTGGAGCAAAATTTCCATTCAATTCCGGTTTAATTAGATCTCCGGCCTCTAATTGACTTTCTAATTTTTCAATTAGCAATCGACATTAGATTATTTATTTTTTCCCGCCAACCGCGTCACATTCGGCCTCGCTAATCTGCTCGAACGAGAAAGGAGACGGCCGTAATTGTGACGAGCGAAAGAGGAAAACATTGGCGGATCCTTTAGAAATGTTTCAGCGTGAACCGAGATAATTATCAGGCGCTCTGACAGGACGACATGATTTATTAAAGTTACGCCCCGTGAGAGCGACGGGCCGTGCAGGATGTGCAGCTACCAGCTCCCCTCTGCTGGATGGAAGCATTGTTTGTTTGTGGTGTAAACAACGACTCTCAATTAGCATCTCAGAAGTCATTAAGACATGTTAATTAACTCATGATTATGGAACAGAGAGATTTCAATCAGCGTCTGCTTTCCTAGCAGGACTATCGACGTGAGCAGTCGTAAATGATCTGCCTTGAAATTGGGCCGTGAGGCGCTTTTCATTGCTTGCATAAATGGAACTCTGCATAAAAGTCTCTTTCTGGCCCAGAAGAGCCTCCTCCAGTCAGACCAGCGGGAGCAGGGGCGCCTCCTATGGGACTGGAGGGCCAATTACACCTCATATTCGGAGCAAAGCGGATAATCGGGTCTGATTAGAATCACCTCTGAAGAGAGGAAGAATTAAGGGGGGGGGGGGGGGGGCAGGGAGAGAAACAGAAGAAGTGGATAAAGAGTGCAAAGATATTTGGGATGATTGTGGAGGGAGTTTTCCGTCCCTCTCAGTATTCTCATTTGGGGTTTTGGATTACACGTCGTAATTGATGTTGTCTTTGTAAAATCGTGCCGACTGCAGTCGTGACTTCGCCGACAGCCGCTCGTTTTGGGGGATGCTGGCAAAAGGACGACTCGTAAACGAACGGAAGGACATTCCGCTCCGAGTCGATTTGTGTCCGGGTCCCAGTAAACGCGTCGTTTCTTTCAGCCTAGACGTGCCTGTCCCTTCAGCTACGGGATATGTTCCTGGTCCAGAGGGTAATCGGGGTGCGGTGGAACATTCCGTCTGGTTTCTTCGTTGAAAGCCACCCACAGGGTTGTAATACACGCTTAACAGCCCCCCCTTATTGATGATCTGGTGGCAAGGCAGAGGGGAAGATCCTCATTTAAATCAAAATGAAGAATAGCTGTAATTGGATTACCGTACGGTGGGATCATGTCGGGGGGGGGGGGGGGGGCTGTTGACAGAAACTTCGTGGGTTTCCTTGTGCTACATTCAAGGACAGCTAAACGGATTATGATCTCGCCGTGGACAAAAACTATGCTAATGCGGGAGCAGAAGTGGAGCTGGAGCGCCCGAGTCGAAAAAAGAGACGCAGATAAATCCCTCATTAGTCATTTCGCCATCCTGTGTTTGGAAAAGACTTCAGCCCCCCCGGGGGCTGAGGACGTAGGGAACGGACACCTGTGGCGTGGTCTCCTCCGGGAGTAGCGATTTCTAAAATAACAAGATTTAAATATTTAGACAGGGATGGTGAAGTCAATAATCCCCCCCCCCCCCCCGTTAGGCCGGTCCGTCTGGTCCACGGAGACGTCTCACATCCGCTATCCTCCAACGGAAGAAGTGAAACCTTCTTTCTCCTTGAGGATTTCTACTTTCCCAAAGATAATGCTGAGAACTTCACGTCATTTCGTGATGATAATATGAGTCACCTTCATATATTTATCTTATAATTAAAAGATACAGAATAAAAAGGCCACTTAACGGACGGGTGGCCTTCAACTGCACTAACTTGTCCCCAAGTCTTGTCTTCCTATTTCAGTCCCTCTCGCTCCTCTTCGTCCGCCGCCCTCCACCTGTCCCGGAAATCAATCTCGACTTACAGACGTCTCAATCCTCCTAATGTTGTTAAGAGGAGCGGAGAGGAGATGCAAGGAAGGGCGCAGAGAAGTCAAATAAGAGAAATGAGATAAAAAATAGTGCCGACCGTCGGTGGAAATATGGGACGCATGACCAGAATGAAAAATGGGGCGTAAAATTAATCACTTTCCTCAAGCAGGAAACTTTCATCTTAAAGGATTATCCATCAAGGCATCGACTCGCTCTAATTTGATTCTGCCGGTTCACATTGTTTAGAATCAACCCTGCACAATGTGTGGGCTGAGTCGCCGTCAAGGATCGAGTATAAAGAAGAAGCGAATTTCCAAGTGGAAAATAATAAAGAAAAGAAAAAACTTGCACCAGTTCATCAAATACTTTCTCAATTTGAACGACTTAGATTTCCTTCCGGGGCCAATTTAGGGTCCCGCTTCGTTTAGAGAGGGATATTGCGCGGCATTATTCATACGCAGTAATTATATTGGAGCGCCGTAACGTGACAGTAATACTGGGAGGAGTGATGGTGATGTGTCCCAGTCACATCATTCTCAGCAAACACATTCCCAGTTGGTCTCGTTAGATGCAGGAAAATGGCCTCAAAATTGTTACCTCATTGCAAATAACAGTAATAAGGTGGTGAAGATGAATAAGTGAAGTCGTTCTAAGGGTTCTAACTGTAAACAAAGCCATATATTACGCTAACGTTGCTGCGTGGGTTTGAACATGCGCCCGGTGTATTAAAGGTGGAACGCCGCCTCGCCATTATTAGTGGGGGAACAATCATTTTGCAGCATGCGGTCCACGTGTTGTACATTACATTTAATAGTTTGTTTGTCATCGGTGAGACGTCCAGCCGAGTGGAAAATGCTGTTTAACCATTAGCTTTAGTCAATGTTCCGGGGGAAAGACGAGGAACACCCGGATGAATATACAGTTCACCTAAAATCGGCTTTGCTGCGTTTCATTTGTTAAAAAAAAAAAACCATGATACACTCGCCAACTCTGCCACAAGACTCTGGCATTAAAATGTAACCTTCACTTTTATTCAAGGAGAAAAACACATTTATGTTTATGAATAAAAGACGGTCACTGGGCCGTTTGCTTTAACGCAGGGATTACTGAAGGATAGAGGAATCATTTGAATCACAGATGACACGGATCTGCTTCAAGTCCGAAGATCCACACTCCTGCTTCTCCAGAGAGAGTTTCATCTCCCGAGCTGAGAGGAGGGTGTGGAGGACAACACAAGTGTGGGTTTAAGAGATTTGTCTCAAAGCTGGAGAAAAGAAGCCGGAAAATGGCGTCTTTGTTTGGACAAAATGATGCAGCGAGGAAGTGATGAGAAGAGTTGGCTTTCTAGTGCTCGTATTCAACACAGATCAGCGGTAGCTTATTTGGCAAAGCCTGAGTCACCCTCCCCCCCCCCCCCCCCACCAGTGGGGGTTGAGATGACCCGAACACGGGCAATGAGTTCTGCCATTAGCCGACTGAGCAAAGCAAACGTTCACCGAGTTGTTACTCAGCTGGTTTTATGACGCGACACCGTTGCGTTGCCATGTTTGCCAGTCCAACACTTTTCCGACTCCAACTAAAGGTCACCGCAGGCCTAACGAGGACCTGAGCAGGGAAAGGTTACGGAAGGGCCGGGGCATTTCCTTCTCCGAATAGATCACACCCCGCTCTCAGCCATCTGACCTTTAGATGGATGTGGAAGTTCTGAGCGTGCGACGGCGATGCTTTGATCTGCTTTATGATCTCCAGAAATGTTTTCGCTTTTTCCGGCGGACGCATCGGATCGACGCGAGCGAGGACGGGACCACAATTAAAATACCAAACGGGAAACATCTGCCTGGAGTCAGGAAGATTCATTTCACTGTCACTTCCAATTCTATGCAGAGTCCAATCCTGCCTTCCTCCTTTCAAAAGTGGGAAGGGGGGGGAGGGGGGGGGGACGACAAATTATGAAATAACAAATATTAATGAGGTGTTATACTGAGAAATAACAGCGAGCGCTCCCTGATAGCGGCAGCACCGCCTTAATGGGATGAACAATTATGAGGACTCCCATTAATATGAAGGCTGGAGCTGTCAACCTCCCTTCAGTTGCCCCCCCCCCCGGCACGTCTCTATGAGAGGACGGCACAGGAATACATATATACGACTGCAGGGAGGGGGGGGTTGACATATATATTCTATGTTTGTGCAGGAAGACAGGGCTCAGATGGATTAAGCCTGCTTCCCATAGTCAATCAATCTATCTATCCACGAATATGAGGTGCTTTTATTTTGAAAATTGTCGGCAGTCACGTATCGTCTGCACAATTTAAAAGGGTGCAAAACAATTTAAAGCTATTTACAACTAAATCCTGTTTTTAGCTTGTGTGGAGGAATAAAGCGACAGACTCAATCGCGGGTGTTCGCCTTTATTATCTTTTAGATCTTTTAGATTAGCAATTTCAACCAGATTATTTTTCAACAAAATTAATTTTGTGAGGATAACGGATAACTGATATATTATTTGTCCCCTGATAAGATATCAGCCGCATCTCAACGGTAAAAAAGAAAAATACATTAAAAAAAAGAAAAAAAAGAAGAATCTTTTGCTGCAGTCGCCCTGAGGAACGCCGTCCACTCAACGCAACATCTTTGTGATTAGCTCGACAGAAACGCATCCCTCAAGATGATCTCAATTAACTTCTGCTCTCCTGTGAGGACGGCAGCTGAATAAATCTCAAGGACAATAGAGATGGATTAATTCATTTATTTACCAAGTGAGCGCAGCTCATTTCATTCTGGTGGGGGCACGTCTCCTTCATGCAAATGCCTCTTTACTGGAACGCCACTCAGCTCCACGGCGTGATCCCCCCCCATTGACCTTATTTTCCAACCTGGTTGAGTGATTAGCCGTCGTCTTAAGCCCGCCCTTCTCAAATATTATTAGCAGAGCGGAGGAATCCATTCTTTATTAAACAGCAAGTCGGGGGTTCTTTTATCAAGACAAAGGCAGAAGCTAGTTGCTTCATATGAGAGCATGGCCAGCGCTCTGAGGGTTAAACGCTCGTCCCACTTTCCAAGGCCGGAATTTTAAAGGCTCCTGCAAAAATCATAAAGAAGGGAAAGAATTCCACGCTTGCGCTGCGTCCTTTGTGCGCCACCATATTGCTCATCGAGGACAAACACAAAGTTCTGATTTAACAAATAGCTCATGCTATATGAATATGCTAATGAGCGAACCCCAGTATGGTTACATACCCCAGGTGTATAAAGCAAATAAAGCGTTTAGGGAAATATCGGCCTCCTCCGTGTCCAAAAGAACGATACGAGGGCGTCGCCACGCAGCTCAGGATTAGCTCTGATCATGTGACAGGATCCAGACGGCGTACATGTGACCTAGAGCCGATAGCATTATCTTTCCATATATGGAATGCTAATGCTATCAGTCCTGTAGGCTCTTTAATGATCGACTGGATAATTTTGGGCTTTTTTTTATGCAAATAATCTACCGAGCACTAATATGTTTAGAATGTTACAGAAAAAAAGAAACACACACACCACGCAACACAATCTTAATTTAGCAAGCACCTCGAACTGACATCTAGAGGAGACTGGGAGTACGGGGTTACGGATGCCATTTGCAGACGTGTGCGCGTCTGTTAGCGGTAGAACATTGTTAGCATGGGGGGGCACATCGCCACGACCCCGGTTCCCTCTCCGTGTCTCACTCCGTCTGTTCCTGGAAGCACACGGCAGTCTGGGAGAGATTAATGCATCTTCATCGGCACGCCGTGAAATCAAATTAGTGTTAGTCTGATCCCGAGACGCGGAGGGCCGAGGCCCGGGGGCACGGGGGGGCACGGCCCCTCAGTAACCTGCAGCTCTTCAGCCCCATTAAAGCTGCAGATTATTTAAATGGGAGGGGTGTGTTTGTTTCGTCGTCGTGTTTTTAATATCAGACTGTGTCATTTATACACGTAATTATCTCAACACTTTTTAGGAGAGCTCAACTGCACCCAGCATGCCAGGAATGTTGTAATTATAATAATTATTGTTGTCATTATTTGTTTTAGTAGTAGTAAGGTGATGTTTTTGCCAACGTTTATCTGTTGGTCTGGCTGTTAGCAACATAACTCATAAAGTTAGAGACGGATCTTGTTGGGAATGTTACCTGGAACAGATGATTGAATTTTGGTGATGATCCAGAAGAGATCCTGGATTCTGAGTCGATTCCACATCGGAGCAGGTCAACGGATTTGTACTATCTTTAAACATCCCATATTATACCCTTTTTCCACAAGTTAACGCAGTTCCCAGGCACATAAATGAAATACCTGTGACAGTCTTTGGTCAAAATAGCAAACAGATGCTGCAGCACAGCGTCCCTCTTTTCTGTCTCAAACAGATGCTGCTGGACAGCGTCCCTCTTTTCTGTCTCAAACAGATGCTGCAGGACAGCGTCCCTCTTTTCTGTCTCAAACAGATGCTGCAGGACAGCGTCCCTCTTTTCTGTCTCAAACAGATGCTGCAGGACAGCGTCCCTCATTTCTGTCTCAAACAGGTGCTGCAGGACAGCGTCCCTCTTTTCTGTCTCAAACAGATGCTGCAGGACAGCGTCCCTCATTTCTGTCTCAAACAGGTGCTGCAGGACAGCGTCCCTCTTTTCTGTCTCAAACAGCTGTCAGAAACGCCTCTGAAGACAAAAACAAAATAATGACATCAACATGAATCCAGTTGCTGCAGTTTTGTTTTCACGGTTAAGGAATCTAAAAATACAGATAATTAAGGAGCGTTTCAGGAACGATGGAAGGATTCCCAGAGCTTACAGGTGGAGCCTGCGGATCTATGCGGATCATCTGCCCTTGGACATGGAAATTCATAATTACCCGACGTCAGCCGCTAAATCAAGCAAGGTCAAGTTGTGCACCTTCAACCTGTGCGCTCTGCAGTGAATTTATCTTGCACACCGGCTCGCCCGTATTGATCATTACGTCCTTGCTTACAACTGTAGCCAACATTATTAGCCTTGTGATTAGCATTGCGTGTGACCCGCGCGCGCCCGCCGAGATAGAGGTGAAGCGATGACATCATTTAGCGCGTTGGATTCATCCTTGATGCGCTTGGAAAACATAATTACCTCCACTGCGCTTTAGAAGGGCAGAAATGTGAGACGAGATATTTCAGAAGCACGTTAGCAGGAGCGCCGTTGTACAGCGTGAACCTTTGACCCTGCAGGACGGGATCGGCTTGTGTCTAATTGATTTTACAGCTTAGAGGATAATCAAGACAAGATAAGCAATAATGACTATTGGCATCCTGATAAAGTTAACAACCAGTCAATAACCGCAGAGGCGCTTTATGTTTAAGTAATGAGATGCATTGAGATAATATACAACAGGGCCTGAGACGGCGTACCTCAAATTCACAAGCGTTATTTCAGAGGTATTTGTTTAGCTTGTTTTTAGCTCCCTTTTTGGGCTCACCAAACGCTGGCCCCTTTGACCGATAAGCCCTCCGCCTGGTGCCCGGTTAAGATCGACCTTTTCAATTTGTGTATTTAAGCAGCGACCACTTCCTCTCCACGGGTCCGTGTTTGCTCGTCACTCCCCATTACCTCCGCACAAACGTTCCTGCAGGGAGTGATGACGGGAAGACTCCAGCAGCAGCATCTTAGTGGAGTTAAACTTACAGCCTCGCACAATTTAAACAATCAGCCGTCTTTTGTTTCTCCACCATCAGCACCTTTTTGAGAGGTTGGGGGGGGGGGGTTGGCGGAGTTAAAGCGCCGCCCGTGACAGTTACAAAGCGAACGCACACAGTTGCATCAGCGCAGGCTGGGGGAGATGGCGGTGATCAGTCTTCCCCCCCCGGCAGGTGCGATCGGCTGTGCGGCGGGCCTAACAAAGACGGATCGGGGCCCCGCAGGGCGGCCGGCTACGAGCGGCAGATCTTCCGGAAACGTGACCGCGTGCACGGATCACTCCTGGCAGGATGGAGATATCTCATTCCTAAAGCACGTGGGAGTGATGGGACGGACGCAGGGAGGGGTGGGGGCTTCTAAAGGGGTTGTTGAGCACTTTAAGAGATTAGAAGACAATCTTTGGAATGAACAATGAGTCAAACGTGATGACTGTTCTCCCGGCGGAATCGTTTTTTCATTTCAGTCCCTTTTAATCTGGAAAATTCAGGCAGATGAAATTGCAGTAAAGAGAAACACATCAACAACACAGAGCGTGTCCTTCTCCACACGGACATTCATATCCATCCTTTCTTCATACCCTTCACTGGAGGTGAGCTCCCATTTCAGATTCGGAGCATGTCCGCGTGAACCAGCCTTCGCACAAGTGCACACATCCCTCGCCCGAGCTTCTCTTCGCCCTATTGACTGAGGATGAGCCCGTCACCGGACCCGGATTAAAGTCTTAAGACTATCTATAAAAGGGGGGTGGGGCAATGAGGGGGACTTGGCAAAGATTCCCTGGATGTCACGGGCCTTGTTAGTTCCTGTTGCTGCGGTATAGAAAAAGCGAGGTCTCCCTTCCTGCTCCAAAGTCACTTCAAGATCAAACCTCTCTCTTGCCACGACGATGAGAATAATCTGGCTCTGGATTGGTCACTGGCTTCTAACAAGTCTGGTGGCACCAGAACCTCTATGTGGAACCTGCAAAACCAAAAGGGTTCTATTCCAAGCATGCCTCAAATGCTACGCTAAACTAGCTGCATGGGTCCTAATTCAGAGCCATGTGGGGCTCCGGTTTGCTGAGTCATGCTTGTACTGTAGATTGACGCAAATGTCGAGCAAAGATTAGACAAGATGCCCAGAAATCATTTCATATTTCCACTCATTTTCCCTCTTTATGAAAGGTTTAAGAAAATTAGAAGTAAATTTGCAAACAAAATGCTAATGGGGTGGGGGGGGGGGCGCCGGCCTCTGGAAAGCACATGCAGATTACCTGCCGCCAACCTGCTCCTGATTATTATTCATGTTTACAGACCCTCGTCTCGTGGGACGGGCCGCAGAACCGGCTGCATGCGAGATGAGCAAACAGAGGTGGCGGCGGCGGCGGCACGCAGGAGTGGACATGAATTTATTCATGGTGGAAAGAGCCCATCCACGAAAGGGCTCCGCGTCTCCCTGCTGCCTCCCCGGAGAGCAGACATTCATGAAGACGTTCCCTCACAATCGTTGCGGTCGCATTAACATTCCGAACAGACTCTACCTGCGTCATGATTGCCCGCGTTACCCCGCCGACCCCTCGCCCAACCAACCAACCAACCAACCAATAAGCCCCTCCCACGGCGCCTCCAGCCTTCACCAACGTGACCGAGCAAGGTGAGAGGGAGTGCAGGGTCGGCATTTCCGTCGGAATTTTACACCTTTTGGTCAGAGGGGCTCCGCCCACACACACACACACACACACACATACACACACACGCACACATTTGTGGACATTTCCAACCACTTATTTTACATTAAACTTCAGACTTTGAGGTTAAATGAGTCCCATATAATTGTCACGCGACTTTAAATCATCTTTTATCGACGCCTTTCTCGGTCTCAGGTTTTTCTGGATCAACTCCCCCCGAATCAAAGTCGTCGACTTTGCGATGGCGTGCGGCCGAGCCAGATCAAAACGAGCTCGGCCCACGATTAGGCCTCGCTGTGTTTGATGAGGCATTGAGACGACAGAAAGAGCCGTCAGGTTGAAGCTGCCGCTGCTCAGACGTTACCTAGGCGACGTACGCGTCGCCGCCTTGCAGACAATAAAGCGTGACTAAAAAAAATAAGAGAAGAAAATGTTTGCTTTAACAAATATTGCTGCGGGTTTAACAGAAGCTGCAGCGGTCCAGTTGGTGTAATGGCTCCTGAAGCACGGAGGGTTTTTTCCATTAGCTAAATGGGTGATTAATCACTAATGAATCATTAGAGGAGATCATTGCCTCTTTGGAATGTCATCTCAAGAAGTAATTGAGCGCCATTAAGCTGATTTCCGAAGGGCTCGCCGTGTCCTCCCGCGTGTCTGGCCGCCGCTCTGACCTCCAGCCGTCGTCAGCCAGGGCGGCGCTGGAGGGCCGGAAGCATCGGAGGAAGATCCCCAAGAGAGAAACGAGGGAGTAAAGTAAGAAGGGGAGCGAACGCCTCCGAAATATTCCGATGCTCCCAAAACAAATTAGAGCTGAGCCGCAGCCTAAGTGCTGCGAGGATGCGCCGAGGGGGAGGCAATCAATTCCACCTGACCTTCCAACTTAATCGGCGCTCGCTCCACTGCTGCTCTGCTGAGACCTCCAGCACTGCAAGGCGAAGCAGAGGGCCGAGGCTGCGGAGGGCAAGGCGGCACTGGCGGAAGGCGCAGCAGGCTGGTCCATTAAAGAGCAACGTCCAAGAGGGTAAGACACAAGTTTTAGGTTGCTACCAACTGAACGTCGAGCTATCTATCGTCATGAAAGACGGGGAAGACGGTCACTCAGAGGGATATTTATATCCGTGAAGACGTCCATCTTTAAGGCAGCGTGTATAAAATTATTATTATTATTATTATGGAACCTCAGCCAGCGAGATGTTCTGGAAGTCAAATAATCCCCCCGTCCTAGTGGAGACCGGCGGGCGTTAATCTCATGCCCGACTGAAGTCGAGCGGCTAGAAGGTAGGAAACGATCAGCAGTTCCGTTCCTTTCATTTCCTATTTCCGGTAACCGGTGCCGTTACTCCTGCCTGTGCTGAAACCTCACCAGGTGTCCTTCATGGGAGGATAGGAAAAAACAACAACTCTCCTCCGCCAGCTGATTAGCGGTCCTCCTGAGACCATATAGACGTGGGGGGGGCTCGATGACCTGACGCCACCGCCCGTCGGGAGTCGGACGGAAGTAAATTATTCATGATTTGGTTCACGCACATCTCAGTGGAGAAAACAATATACCGGCGCGAATGTGGACTTTGTGAAGCCCGACGTATGGCGAAGGAAATGGAGGTAATCCTGCAGATTGCCTCAGCAGTGTGCAGGCGGCGTGCCCCCCCCCCCAACCACCACCACCACATCTCTCAGGTCAATATTTGCTGGATGTATTGGCTTCGGTAAATACTGCGGCGCTCGTTCCTGCAGAGAGGGAATGGAGTTCTCCACCAGCTGAAATGTGTTGAGTTCCCGTAATGACGCGACACAACGCCAGGCAGCTGGTAATAAAGATCCTCTTCCTGCAGAGAAGCCTCAAACCCTCACTTTCCCTCACCCTTAATTGATTCCCCCGGGGTGCTGTGAGTGATTTTGTCTCCCCCCCCCCCCCTTATATTAAACATTGCACACTATTAGCTCTCAATAATCATTTTCTGCAGCCCAGGACACGATGATTTCCCACGACACATAAAACTGCAATAACGTCAGCGCGGTTTCAGACATAATATTGCCAACATTTATTTATTCCGTAGCCGCGTCCGTCCGGCTACAGAAAATACCTTTGCATGACTCGTGGAGAAAAGAGACAGTGAGGAGTATTTGTAACTTTCAAAATCTACTTTCTGCACATTCACGAAAAATCACAGAAAACATCTCAGGTGTGGAAACAGGCTGCATGCTGGGGGATACAGATGGGAGAAAGCCTCATTGGTGAAGAAATAGGAAAATACTGCGTGCTAAATTATTCATGTTAACATGCAGACATTGTCTGTTCTCTTAAAGGAAGCGCGGCGATCACGCTACAAGACACACATAAAAAATGCACATCAGATATTCCAAATCGGCGATTACTGTGTGAAATGAAAATCTGTTTCTCTCCCATCTGTTGGAAGTAAAGAGTTTCCTCTCGCAGGCGTCGGTGCTGAATCACAGGACCAGTTCGGACTGTGCTCTCCTTCTGTGTCAAACGTATATTAGGGTGAGTTAAAGAGCAAAATTAAATGAGATGTCAAAAACAGGGAAGAAACACTCTGAAGCTGGGCCGGCTGCTCGCTCCACATCTCTGCACCATGAACTTCTGCCGTAGTCGAATGTTAGTTCTGTTCCTCTGACGGTGAGAAAAGGGCCGACGGAGTACTTTTATCCTTCAGAACAAAAACTCAAAAGCATCTAAGATTACAAAAAAAAAACAACACAAGAAAGTTTTTTTTGTTTGTTTAACTGAGCATGAAGTTCCATCTTTCAGTCAACAGATGGCGCACAAGTGCATCCTCGGTCCTCCTTTGTCTTAAATGATCCAGCAGAATAAACGGGACGCCTCCGGGACGACCCGCCGCTGAATGTTTCTCTTATTAAAGGACAATCGGGTCAGAAATCTCACTTCAACGGCTCACTTCTGCCCTTGAGCTTAGGCAAGCTATCGGCAATCTGCTGCCTCCGTGGAGGTTTATTTGCACTGATGAAGTCAAGAAGCCCCCCCCTCCCCCCCCGAAATGTCGTCGAACTCTATTACCTTTCTGCTTCAGGAAAGGTTTCCCGACTGGATCGGGTTTCACGTGGCTGACTTAACCGGAGCTGATCGCTCGAGGATGAGAAGGTTTGCGAAGCTGTGGCTCATGTTGCCTCCCGTCAGCGTTCAGGGGAAGCAAAAAAATAAAACCAAGGCAAACTTCATTCTGTGAAATTCCTGCGGCAAACTCAACAGGATAGTTCAGCGTGTGATGAAGAGGAGGGGGAAACTCATCGTCGGCTCAGGGTGGAGTTATAAATATTTTCCCTCTTTCACGCCGCTCCTGACCCGGAGAGAACGTGACCCCTATCCCTCCAGGCCTGGAAACCTGAACCCCCCCCACACACACACACACACATTCCAAAGCACTGGCGCTAACAGCAGCTACAGTTAGCAGCGGTTAGCATTCATAGCGACATGCTTCTCCCACAATTCCGACTAAAACGGTGTTGAATTCTTCGACACCGCGCCTTCATACGAGACGCAGCGCTCCCGTCTCCGAACCGGGAACGTTGGTGTTCATTAGCAAATCCTTCATTAGCAGAAACCGTTCCTGCGTGTTCCGACACCAGAGACACGCTCAGTCCTGTCAGCATTCCACAGCCCTGCACAAACACTAGTGGAAAATTCCTGCTGGAGACATTAGCAAAGTGGTTCGGAGAACAGACAGCAACCCCCCCCCAGTTCAAACCTTTGAAACGCGTTTCATAATTCTTCATGACCATCATAAACGTTATTCTGAAAAGCTGCTTCGTTTCGACTCGCCTGCAGCCCCGCCCCTCGGCGACATCCAAAATGTCATGAATCACGTCGGAGCCGACCAGATAAATTCCTATTCATTCAAGCCGCCACTGCAACTGAATACAAAAGGCCACGGGATGAATATTTATCACAGATTAGATCGCCGTCCTTTCAATCAAAGCCCGAACCCGGGACGCTTCTTATCCGCATGTAAAGCAGGAGCTATTTATTCCGGCTCTGCACACTTCAGCGGGATAAATAGGCCCTCGCCGAGCCATGCATCTGCCATCCAGAGAGTCCGGCCCGTGAAGAGAAATCAGCATTAGGTGTTGATACAGAACTTCCCCAGCTGCGTTATCCAACCTTTCGCCGGGCGAATGAATATGTAAAGCCGACGGCCGCGACTCTTCTTTTCCAAAAGCCGGGAACTCATTCTGCTCCTCGTGTTCTATTCAGATAAGGACAGGCGGCAAAATAACCACCGCCAGATTGCAAACTCTCCATTTAATGTCAACGACTTCCACAAATAGAATGGCGATGGAAACATCTCCGGGCTAAACATGAACCCCCTGTTTGTGATTCAGGAATGTGCTTCCTCCTAAAGTTTGGGACGATTCGATTCCCTTAGAGTCATCAGAAAAGTCCCTTTATGACCGTCTGCACCTTCCATTTCCTGGTTGGAGCCTCTCAAAGTTTGGATGACGACACCATCCGTCAAACGGAACGATCTGCGCTTTGCAAAGATTTTGGTACTCAAATTTTATACCTAATTTCTTTCATTCGAGGTAAACGCTAACTCACGCGACAGATGGACCGGTACGTGCTACATGCACACACACCTGCAGCGTCTCAAACTAAAGCTTCTCCCGCCTCACGCTCCTGGCCTGCCGTGTTTATCCGTGACATTCCAGACATGTTGGAGCACTCGTCCTTCAGCAAGAGTTTCGGAGAAATGAAACTTCCCAAAAGGCAGAACTGGATCTTCCTCTGCAACAACTCATTGAAAGGGAAGAGGAAGACGAGGATGCCGGCCGGGCCTGCACACCGAGACGCACAACACAAGTGGTTTGCTAGCCCCATGCTATGTTAGCCTCGCAGCAGCTGTGCTAAATGCAGATTAACAATGTCCCAAAATTCCACTATAGTGAGAGTATTAAAGAATACATTCCAGACGGCGCTAACAGCAACAGAAGGCTGGATCCCTACACGGTTTTATTCCGGAGAGATAAACGCCTCTTTAAGAGGAGGTCCGTGGAGTCGACGGCCACAGAGGATCTGTGTTCTCCTCTGATGTGGGATCATCTCCTCTGCTAAACATTTGTTGCCGCCGTCGTCGAGATCTTCCTGGCTCAGCTCGGATAATCCTGTGACTCTGTATATAAATACACTCAGTGGAAGTGGACCACAAGGACCGGCTCCATCCTCAAAGCTGTCCGAGTCCCGAGAGAGAGAGATCGCCAGCTTCAGTCACGTCGGATGCGCAGAGACTTTCCTCTCTCTTTTTTGGTTGTTGTGTGTTTATCGTGGCTGAAATGCCTTTTTCAGGTTTTATTTAGATCACTTATATTGGCTGATCCTTCCCATTGAGAGGTGGCGAGGTCGCTGTTGCCATGGCACCAGGACAACTCTACGACTTCAACCAGCGAACGCTGCCCTGGGATGCTTTGGACTTTCAAATGAAAATCAATCAAATCAAATTGCTATGACTAAGCATGAAGTTACATTCTGTTTCCAGAGCTAACCCGCTAATCATTCCTTCCATTAGTTTCGTTTTACCGCCTTGCGACCTGCCATTATCTGACCACATAGCCTTTACAAAGACTCGAACCGGGGGGGGGTCACACCTCGCTCGCTCCTTCAGACGCTTGTTTTGTCCTTGGATTAACTTCTGATTGGCTCTCGGTGACCCCTTTCATTCCCTTTAGACGCCGTTATTGACTTTGTGCGCCGCCGCCGAGGCACCTGACCCTTCGCGCCAAGGTTAGCAGGAAAACAAAAATCAATTCATCTGAGAATCTTCATATTTGAGGAGGCGGATCCAGGAAGCTCCACCTGGAATAACCTTTCCTTGGTTATGCGAGTTGGGAATTCTGAGGCCGAACAGAAATCATTTATTTCTATATTGGTCAGACAGAACAGCCCACAAGCTAATCGGATGTGCGACAGACTCGCATCCTCGTCCAATCAGCGCCAGACCTTTGCTTCGTGAGACCAGGTTAACTAATGGACTAGCTAATCAAAGGGTGTCGGCCTCGCCTCCATCAGTAGAAGAGTGCTGACCTCCCAACAACGCCGGACTCCCCCCGCTCGCTCTCATTGAAAACAACCCGGGAGTAATCAGCACCTACAGCCGGCTGGAATGTCCCCGGGTTCTATAGAAGTAGAGGCTTAGAGACAAAGCAGACAGGTATTCTGGAGGAGGACAAGCCCGGACTCGTCCACTGACGGGAGAGCAGCGCACTATTTACAGAAAGAGACGAGGGAGCAGCTTCTGTGTCCGTCGTCTCGCTGAGAAAACGACTGCCGGCACAGAAAATGCTGCAAGTCGTGCAGAATGTGACGACTCATGGAGCCGAAACATAAATGACACAATTACAGCCTCATTACAAATGAATGTGTTTTATCCCCATGGCAACGGGAGTGATGCGTTTTCTTGAGTTTGCATGAGATGAACAGCTAATCGGGCTTCTCGCATCGCGGCGACGGCGCAGACTCCCCATTCACACCCGAGTAAAATCCGGATAAGGTGCAGGGTTGGAGCCGGAAGGAGTATTTTCTGTCCCCGCTCCGTGTTCCATTACGCCATGTCAGTGTAACACACACACACACACACACACACACAAGGTTATTCAGTTCCCTCCCGCTTCAGACATGTTGACAGGATTCACACACAATTAAATAATATATTCCCAAATCATTCATGGTGTGCAGTCACCCCGCGTGACCAGTAGATGGCACATGATAGGCTCCGCCCCGGAGGCCAAATTAGAATTAGCGCTTATTTCTGTGCCTTTCTGCAGCATCTCGTCTGTCTCGCTTCCCTTTCACTGCCACCTGTACGGCAACAAGCAGCGGACAAACAGCGTTGGGGAACACAGGGGCGCATTTAGTCTACTGGAGCGCTTCTCTACATTTGAACTAGCTGTGACAGACAGACCTGGTTATTTACGACTGTTTTTTTACAGTGACAATCAGTCTCAATAAAACCTAATCACATTGAACCATATTCGTCTGCCGCTCACACAAATCATATTCGCGCAGTCTCCTTTATTTTCCACAGGAGAGAGGCCGCATTTGTATTCCGGTCGGGACGCCTCAAATCTGCAGCCAAATGGGGAATGAAATATTTACGCTCTCTTCACTGTCAGATGAAGGCAGATGCCTTCCTGTCCGGGCAAGTTGGAACGGAATAATCCGAGGAGGTGTGAGAGCGGAGAGGCGGGGAGGAACGGTGGGGAGTTTTATGGAAGGGAGGCAACCCCAGCCGGCCTCCGGCCTCCGAGGCCGACGCCCGTCGGTCTCACGCAAAAAAAACATTCAAATTGCAATAAACGCTGGCAGCCTGAGGCAAATGGCGTAATTTGAAACAGGGATTGTGTCTCATTATTCAAACACGGGATTATTAGATGCATTTATTCTGAGGCGGCTCTTACGCTGAAGGCTGCGCTCCAGCGGCAGCGCTAGCTGCAGCATGCTACATGCTACAGTAATGACCGAGCGTTCGTAGCATCCGTGACGCGTTTCTCTACGTTTTTGTGTTTTTTTTTCGCTGTAGGTCTGAATGTTGACAAAAACACACGTTTCCGCTCGCAAGGCGGTGAAGAGATTTTTTTCCTGACGCCCTAAAGGGTGAAATGATCAGAGGAGATGTGATGTAACATCAGAAAGACTATTTGATGCCATTCGCCGCTTGAGTTTGACTTTTGAGCCGCAGCATTTTAATGGCATCGCTCAAACGCTTTGAACACACGGCCGTTTTGCTGATCGAGCATTTTGGCGCTTCTGTTTGGCACGAGGGCTTTTCGTCCCATCTGCGGCCGCTCCCTAAACGACAGGAGCAAACCTCAAGCGATGCGTTTGATGCACGTGGATGCGCGGCTCACACCTTTACTTCCTTCGTAAATCAGACACGGGGCTCGCCTCAGAGCGGAATGTTTTCAGAGGCTTGTTTTTCAGGCGTCACCTCAAACGAGTCGCGTTGTCCGGAGCCACCGGGCCCACACAGAACGCAGAGGCAACGCCGCGTCCGTCCAGCGGAGGACGGCGGCTCATCACTCAGATGTTTGTGTCCTTGTCAATAAAAAAAAAAATCACACCTAGTGAAGATTGGGAAACAAACGCCCTCCCCAGAGAAATCTCTCAGCAGGTGAGGCCCGGTGCAGCGTTTTAACCTCAGGAATGCGTCTGCACCCTTCCCCCACGTCAGCCATTGTTAAGCGAAGGAATTCTTTTCAAAAACTCACTCCCTTCGCGGCGAAGGACCGTCGGATGCCCCCCCCGTCTTTCATTCATGGATGAAAGGAGGATCCTCTGCAGCCGGAGAGCAGTTTGCACGTTTGCTTGTGCAGATTTTAGTTATTTTAATGCATTTCGATGAGGTCGTTTTTGACGCACGGGCTTCCAGTCACTCTGAAGGTAGAAAGTCAGATTTGTTTTTCTTGCATAGATGCAAACAGTCGTTTGAATGTTTGAACAGAAATGGTTCGAGCGGCTCCTGAAGCGCTTCAGAGACGCTGCGGCCTAATGAACGATGTAGTTTACCCCCGGAGAACAAGGCATTACTCGTCCCACAATGAACTCCAGGACCTTATTGAATTAATGAAACCCCTTTATTTCACTTGGAAGGTTATTCCTCTTGTGGAGTCTTTGGGAAGCCTTTGAAGCCATCGTCTCTGTTAATAAGAGATTAAAGAACGATTTGCCGTTACGTTACCTTTAGTGTGATTCTAGCTTCTCGGTTTTAGGATTAGAATTCTTGTCATTAAAAACCCCGCAGCTTGGTAGGGTGTGGTGACTTTTCACGGCTGGGGGAAAAAAAAAAAAAAAGGGGGGGGGGGGGGGGGCGGTCTGACTAGGGTTGCCTGCATCTGATTGGTCGGCCCAGTTCTCTAAAACACCCTTACCTGAAACAGGTAGAGGTAAACGTCAGAGGGGAGACAGGTAGCACGCTGGCAGTTACACCTCTGGCTACTTTCAGTGTCTCTTTGCATTCACAGAGCCACCGGGAGGGGGGGGGGGGGGGGGACTAAACGTACAAAGAAGGCGAGTTGCCCGCTCTAAGTAAGGTAAGCGCATTCTTTCAAGCCTTTCGTTCTGCCGAATATTGTGACAAATTGATTCAGGTAAGAATCTGTGTTTGGAGCCACCAGGTCCAACTGAGACTTTATGCAAATAGAAGTGCATGAAAGAGGCGGGAATGCTCCGGTGTGGGGAGCGAGGGAGTTGGTGTTGTGTTTCCCCAAGGTGTCCGACTCCGGGGGCGACCCCAGCTCTGGTGTCTGGTGGCGGGCGCGAGGACGTCTGTGGGGGGGTTGCATCAGCGATGATGAAACCGCCGTTGAGCTCAGGCCTGTGATGGCGTGCCAGAGCCCCCGCATTTCAACAGCAGCCTGAAGCCCTGGAGCCACGGAGCGGGGCAGGCCCAGTCTCGCTCAGGCTCACACTCCAACTCAGGAAAAGGGAGAGGCCAAAAAGCAATGCACTGCCACCCCCCCCAAAAAAAAAACCCTGGGGGGGTGGGGGCTTCCTTGTTAATCATACAGGTCCCAAACGCTGCTCTGCACCAGGTGTCAGCCTCCATCTGGCAAAGCAAAGCTTTATAGATCACCTCTTCCCAGCAGGAAGCACGACATGTCAGGAAAAGCGTATTCCAACGGGCCCGATCGGAGTTCCGTTTGCTGCGTCTTACTTTTCAGACACTTCCTGCAGGAATATTCCATGTGTCCTGTCCTTCATTCCACCGGAGTCTGTGCCTGCATTCAACCAGATTTCAGTGGCATGAAGTGTAAGAGACATGGAGGTTCGGCGCCGCGAGCTAACAGAAGGCCAACGTGGAGCGGCACTCAGTTTGTTCCGTTTGGTATTTTTAATGCTAGATTTTTTTTGCGTGTGTGTGAGAGAATACGAGCATGTTACGTTAAGATACTGCACAGTTCAGCGATGTGAATAAAATTTCTTGACCTTGCGCCTGGTTTCTCTTTTATTTTTCTGCAAATGCAATATCTCAAAATGATTCCAGAGCCATTATTCCACCCACACCTGACTCGGAGCGGCTCGCAGCCCCAGAGCATGTTCTTCTTTTCATTTTTTTTATTTTATCATTAGTCAACGCGGAGAATTTGAGGCTCAGCCCACACAAACAACCTTTACTGTTTGGCAAATGAAGCTTATTAACAATTTAAAACAGGCCCTTGCTGTAGCCCACTCAGTATCGTCATTAAACATATTTCCCTGTGCGAGAGATGCCTGAACTCATCCCGGAACATTTCTATCCTGCAGCGCTCATTAAACAAACACGACGGCATAGCCGTTGCTATTTCACGTCGACATGTACAACATCATTTCTCCTCCACGTGCGTTAGCCTCTTTGTTTCGCCCCTGATGCAGATCCCATGCATCTGCTCGGGCCTTTTTATTTATTTTTTAAGCTGCAGGAGTTTTTATATTTATATATATATTTTTACCTGATCAAAGCCCTAAAGTTCAATAGAATTTGAAATAAAACCGAGCCTTGCATCTAGAGGTTCGTGAGCATAACCCTTCACAGCCGGGGTCGAGTTTGTTTTCGGCTCCTGACAATCAATCTATTTGAAATGTGAAATAAGAGCAATACGGCAAAGCAGAGCGGCGTACTCTCGGCCCGTGGCTACGCATGTAGGTAGACTCATAAAATATCAACTCCAAGTCGAAAATCCCCCCCGGTGCGGACCCCCCCACCCGTTCCGGGGTCTGAGCAGACAGTTGGTACACAATAGAAGACGGAGAGGACGTCTTACTGTGTGACACAGCCACACCGATCCATTTATAGATCCTCATGTTTACATTATTTATCATAAACAAAGTATTAATTAGGTGATATTTAACAAAAAAAAAATTTTTTAAAAGTGGTTATAATTTAAGGAGGAAGAATCTCTTACAAGCCAAGGTGCGTACCACAATCAGAAGCATGTGCACGTCTGTCAATGGGCTGAGGCTGTGGAATAATCTACCTGTAACAATCAAAGGAAGTGAAGGAATTCCTTCAATTCAAAAAGAGTTTAAAATTCTCACATTAGAAAACTATAACAGCGTCCTTGTTGATTCTCATGTTCAAAAATAATTTTCATTCATTAAAAAAATACATTTGTAAGAGGTTAAACAATGAGATTCAAATATTTATATTATATTTTTAAATAATAATTAGCAAGAAAATAATTGATGCAGTGAATAAATAAAAATGTTTCTCTTAAAAAACAAAACACATTAATAATCATCTTAACTGCACACCTGACTTGTTGCCTGGCAACACCAAGGAGAACGCTTAGTTGCCTGTTGGTAGCATAAATAGCATAGTTCTGTTAGCGCAGCGGCATCACCATGAAAGTCCGTGAAGTCTGGCCCTTCCTCTTCTTTCTCAGCGTGAGTTCATCCTCGCCGGGAGAAGACACAGGTGAGAACGGACCAGCCTTCATCAGCGGCGGCCATGTTGGAAGAACTGAAAGCCGCTTTCTGCTGTGGGACGCGGATGGTTCGGTTCCTCTTCTCCGCCTCGGCGCCGTTAAACCCAACCCACAGTGCGTCTCACGCCTCCGTGTCTGTGGATTTGTGTGCGTTTAGTGGCCGAGGACATCGGCGTCCATCAGCTGGAGCGTTTGGTGGAGTTGCTGACGTCTAACGAATGCGAGGACCTTCTGCTCGCCCTCTCCCACCCGGAGGAAGACATCTTTCAGCGCCTCGAACGCCTCTCGCCGGAAAAGAATGACCTCCGTCTGAAGCCTCGAGCCAAGAGACACGCCTCTTTTGCCGCAGGTGAGTTCTCGTCGTCACCTGAAGCACCTCCCACCTCAAGGCAGCGCTCCTTGGGCCCTGAGATCAAACGCGTCAAAGGTGTAGTTTTACCTTTTCACGTGTGTGTATATAAAATATGTGCGTTTGATACGAGTCCATTTGGTTCGAATTTATATTCTTTTAATATCAAGTATTGTACTTCTAACGCATTATATTTTCCTGATGCATCATTTGCAAACTAAACTTTAATTTACGTCAGCGGTAACGGCTAATTTACGCTCCTGCTACGTACGTGAACACACATCTGCTCGTGAACTTCCCATCTGTCGACATATTCGTGTGTGACGTTAATATCAATGCGACCGCGGGGGCGGGGGGGTCAACAACAACAAAGATGGCGACGGACCGCGGAGGAGGTGACGGTGCGAGTCCAACGCGGTAAAAGCAGAGCTGGAGCTAACCAGTGAACTCTATTTTAATTTAGCTAACACCGTAGTCTGAGATTTTTATTACTTTTCTTTCTTCTTCGTTGGTTTTGTCAGCGTCCGTCGCGACTCACGCCCCGCCTCCTTCCTTTCTACAGTGCCCTCAAACCACTTCCGGTGATGTCGCTCCACTACTTCCGTCTCATCCGTGTCCATAGATTCTCTGAAAAATCTAACCAAATACGTGTGAACATTTTCCCAAATAAATGAACATCAAACTGTCTAGTTCTTATTTTTTTATAATATTCCCATTTAAAGAAAATTCTGTTTAAGCGGTTGCAGAAATCCACAATCCCCCATGAACGCTAACGTTCTTTCACGGACCAAAAAGTCTCTTCTGACTATAATTAGAATGTGGAATTACATTTGCCATAATTAGTTTGATCCTTTGACAGGATTCACACCGCCCAGTTTCATGGTAATCAGGTAGTTTATAAATAGTCCAAAAAGTTTTCATCTCGCAATGTTCAAAAAGTAGAAACCGCAGGCGAGAACACCTCCTGTTCTTCACACATTCAGCTCAGCTGCTGGAGCTTCTGGCAGCTACGCTAACCGTTAGCCTGTCCGGGGGCCCATATGTTTCGTGTTTCCCAGGAAACGAGGCTCGTTGCAGGACGGCCCTGACAGGCTGGCTGCTGAGGTACGGCGAGCAGACCTACTACGACAGGCTTTCTCGCGCCTTGCAGCACATCGGCCGGACGGACATCGCCGTTGGTGAGAAGTGCGTGGAGGCGGACGAGCACGCAACGCCGCTTTGCAGCATCCGACTGCAACAATTCCAAAGTGTGCTACCGCTATAATGAGTTTCAAATTAAAAGAATCCACTTTTTTTTTTATATGAAAGGCGCATTCCTGACAAACAAAGCAGATCTGGAACAAAGCTTCAGCCGGGTGCGCCACATTGTGCCAAAACTATTATTGTGGCCAAGGCGGCCTCCAGAACACAAATTTCTTCATTACTTTTAGAATAATTTTAATTGGATCCTTGAAATGCGGCAGCTCTCGCATGATGCCAGGCTCTGGCACGTGCTGCAGTCCAGCATACACAGAAACTCCACAGCCGAGTGGCGAAGGAGGTGTAAACGACCTGACGGAGGACTCGGCGGAGCCAACACCAGCCACAGAACAAACCATCTGCTCCTTTCATCAGCAGCTTCGGAGTTAAAAAAAAAAAAAGGGAAAAGACAGGGAGAGGATGGGAAGTGATGAGTTAGAAGACAGGAGGGGGAAAACTGTGGATGCAGAATGCAGCAATTATCATCAACTAGACTGCAGTTCTGAGATGCGCTGGTGCAAATGCGAGCAGTTTATTTGGACGACCGCCGGTCTCCAGCCAGGACTCGGAATGTTGCGTGTTGGGAAGGTTTTATTTGCAAACGCGTGGAGGCAAAGAGCTTTTATTTTTTGATCGGCTGTCTTCTTAACTTTACAGAAGTGGGGAAGAACATCAACCAGGAAAAGATCCTCAACTTGAAGCGCCACGTCGAAGACTATCACAAATACGTCAAGTCCCTAAACATCCCGCCGGTGCAGTCGGGCTCCAGGGACGGCCCACGCAGGAAAAGGAAAGGTAATTCGAAAGAGGAGTCGCTTCAGTTGGGCGAAGATGAACATAGAATTAATAACGGGGGGGGGGGTTATCATGCGCGCCCACGTCCGAGCCCCAAATACCTCCATCTACTGATAGCGAGAGATTTTTGGACCGTCCCTCCAGAGACTGTCAGGATGACAAATGATGATGCGTTCCACTGAACCGTGGATCCATTAAGTGTTTAGATGAGATGCCAGATTAGATCTCGTGGCCGGATCTCATTATTCCTCCCACCAGTATTTCCCAGGACATTCAAAAGCGTAACCATCACATGTCCAGCTCTTAAATCCTCCGCGGTGCTTCGATCAACGCGAGTGTCCCCCGTGTGTCTAGCCAGGGCTCTGGATTGGCGCCACCTGGACCTGATTGTGGAGCGGCCCCCCCTCCCGCCCTACCTGAAGGGGCCTTTGGATGCAGCTCTTCCCATCTTGTGTGGAATCCTGCTGGGCTTCGGAGGCACTTTGCTCGTGGGCGTTTCCGTGTTCCTCCTCGTCCTCCGAGTGTCCTGCGAGAGACCAGCGCAGCCGTTAGGCGGGCGTCACCAGCAGCACCAGCAGCACCAGCAGTGAGCTACTGGTTTGAGATGCAGTGGGGAGGCAGAAGCTGCACAGTTGTCTAACGGGCCTGAATAAGACGGTCGACATTTAATACTTGTACAGCTGGACACGCAGCGATGAATAAAGGCTCGTCCTCCATCTTTCATGTTAACTTTCTCCATCTTTCTGAATCCACCGATCAGCACCGAACCCGTGAGCGGCTCCACCGCGGCTAATTAGGACAAACGCGACTAGAATGTTTCAGATAAAGTCGTTACCCGTGCCGCCTGCGCGTCTGCCTTTGCCTAGGCTGGCGAGAATGATCGTCTCGGCCAGCGGGTAGGCGACTAGCGGCGCCACAGATGCACTGGAACCCGGCCCTCGCACCGAACGCTCGCATCCGGTGCTACTGCGAAAGCGATGCCACTTCCATTTCCCCTCCGAGTGGCGGCGCCGTGCCCGTCTGGCGTCCAACGACAACTAATTATCCGGCTTAGCGCCTGCTTCCTCGGAGGCTGCCGAAGCCTCAGCAGGCAATCCAAAAGTCTAATAACGGTGACGACGCTAGCAGACGACGGAGCGACTCCCGGCGGTTGACGGAAGCCAAATAGAAAACAGGCCTCTCTCTATTTGGGCGTCTGAAGTAGCGAGGATCGTTAGCGAGCTGAAACAGCTTCATGAGGGAGGAGGAGGAGGAGGAGGAGGTCCAGGCTCCTCCAAACAGAGGAGAAACATCTGACTTTGTTGACAACCATCAATAGAAGTGAGGCTGCGCGCCCATCAGGGGCATTTCCCCGTCCCGTATCGAGTACGTTTCGTAATGGCGAACCCCCGGGGGGGGGGGGACCTTCTCCAGCTTCTCGTTCTTACGGCATCCATACTTCCTTCTTCGTAATTGAACTAATTACTTCATTACACAAATTTGGCCCAAAGCCCTTCAGGAGGCAGCCAGCTTGGATTAACAGTGGAACTAAGCGGCAATTACAGACAATTAGTTCATAAATCTACATTTAAACAAATTACGGTGGGAGAAAGTCGAGGATCGGGAACGCCGGGCGACTCCGAGGGAATCTGCTGGAGCTTCTCTTCGGATGGAGGCGCGGTTTGTGTTTAGCAGTCTGTCCGTCCATCGATCCGAAAGGCTTCCGTCACCAGACCGAAAGCTGACACGTCCAAACGTTGGGACGTGGTCGCCGTGGAGACTCCTCCTGTTGCCAGGGGTTACCGTTAATGAAAGGGGCAGATCAGGTTCGCCTGTGGAGAGGAAACCGTCGCACCGTGCCAACATGGGGGGGCCCCGCATCACGGTTACGACCGAGGGGGCCCTTCCAGGACCATCGACGCATGCAGCCTGTCGAGGCGGGGGGGGGCTTGTCATGAGATTGTCTGCTGGCCCTTTCCGACGCATCGCCCTGACGGAGCGCCGGAACGGGCCGACCTTCATTTCAAGCCATTATCATGCAAAGCGATGAAGCAATCACAGATGTCACGGCTGAACAGAGAGAGGATCCGACATGAAATTGACATTTCCAGCCAAGGTGAGGCCGAACGTTGCCGGCGCATGGCTTCCAGGCGGAGCCATTCTCATGTAAAATAGGGCTTTTGGTTTTTCACCACGGCGGTCCTTTTGGGTTGTTTAATGGTTTGCAGCGCTGCAGCTTATCAAACCGGGTTCTTGGAGGAGAGCGCACCTGTCTCTTGTCATCGGCTCGGCGCAGCATCAGCAGCAAAGTGTTTTGTCTGGATGGACGGCTTGCGACGCGTGCCGAGGGGGGGGAGGGGGGGCGCTCAGACGAGGGCCCGGTCCTCGCTGTGCCGAGGAGGCCCGTGCTGGGGTGCGCTTAGCGTCACTAAAGTCCCTCCATGTGCGTCTTCATTCATTGCTCGGGACCGCCGAGGTTCCGCAGCCCCCACTTTATTACTCTCCCTCAGATCAATACGGATCACAGGAAACAAGACGGGCGTGCGTTTCTGTGTTTGTTCTTAAATCAGCGCCGTTCCAGCTTTCACTACTTTGTCTTTCAAGGTTTCCTCATAGGGGGGGGGGCAGAATCTGAGACTTCTTTAAAGTTTTTACCGCTGATCAGATGAAAGAACGACCAGGTGGGTTCACAGGTGACGCCACAGTGCCCTCCTGTGGTTAGAACGGGGTATTACAACAAATGGAATAATTGAAATTCCAGTTCAAAATGACTTTTACGTCTAAATATCTAGTGAAGCTCCTGCATGCCGTGGACTGTTTCATCACATCGATGCAGCGCCAGACAAAAGAGCGATATTTACTTAACCAGATCACAAATATTGATCTCTCAAAGCTACCATTTGTGTTTTTTTCCTCGAGTTGTAGGAAAGTGAATAATTTCTCTTATGGCGCCAGAAAATAGATAAAATCCTTTCTTCTATATGGAGGCTTCCTTTCAGCTTTCATGCATGCAATCGACAGATTTTATTTAGTCATCTTCTGGATTCACCTGCTGACAGGTGAGTCATGACGCAACGGTAACGGAATCGACTTCCCGTCCGTCCCTGCAGACCAAATCAGAATCTGTCTCCTCCGAGCTTCAGGCAGGTGTGTCTCCTCCCCACCAGGAGGAACAGGAGTGGAAACCAAACAAACGTTTTTGTCTTGTTGAATTCTTGTCTTAATTATCCCGGGATGTGAATCATTAATAGAACTACTCTTTAAAAGTACCTGTGCGCCGTGAACGCCCCACGCGCAGGTTTGCGCATCACCCTCAGGCCGTTTCCATACAAACTAAGACGTCACAACGCGAACAGCAACGTAGAAAAACACTTACCGATCAATCATCTACCCTCACGCACCGCGCGGATGAACACAGCGTGGGCCCAGCCCACGGAAACCGGCACCTCCCTGCCGACACACCTGTTCCAATCTAACCAGGTGCGGCCCACCAAGGGGCTGCAGCGCCACCCAGAGGTCATTACACGTGGATAGAAGGAAGGACAAACCTTTCATTCTCATGTGACGTCACTGCAGAAAGCTTTGTGCCCCTGCAGCCTCGGTCCCAGAGTTTTTAGTTGATTTCCGTAAAAAGTCATCGACTTCTGAAAAGCAGGAAACTTTCAAGATGCTCAACAGGAAAAATTCATGAAAGGTCAGACCTGAATATTCCCTGAGGGACACCCCTGCATGGGGGCAGACAGGTGTTAAATGACGCCCCCCTCCGGCGCCACGCTGCTAGTCCCACTGATGTGAAGCCACCGTGCGTGTAAACAGATCCAATACATAAATCTCTGCGTGCCAAGTTCTTAAAAGGAAGCCTGTTAATGAACGCGCCGGGGTCGGTGCGTGTGCAGAGGGCGTAACATTCATTTTTATGTCGTCTTGCAATTAACGGGATTGAGAAGCTGAAGTTGAGGTTTGAGCTGGAAGCCTGATTTACAGGATGGGATCTTTTTTTTTTGGATTCGGGGCCATTATAAGGAAGAAAAATCAAAGGACAAAATTATAAAAAATTAAAAACTGTAAATGTGATGACGATGTTCTGACATTTTTGTTGCTTTGCAGATGTGATCTGGTAAATAAAGGGAGTCACTCCGGAATAACGCATAATAAAACAAAGACAAATCAAAATGTTTTTTCAACAGTTTAATGTTGTTGTTGTTGTTTACAGGTTCTCTGCACCCATCTTGCAGCAGTTTTCTGCAGCCTCTTGTTTTATTGCGCACTCTGCGTTCAGCACATCAACAATAGACACTCAAACAAATCTCCAGAAACGATTGGATTAGCATGTAGCATCATTAGCACATGTGAAATTAGAATTGTGACGTGAAAAGAAACGCATTCAAACACCGAGACAAATAAAAGTGGGGGTGGGGGGGGGCGGAACGAGCATTTCCTTCAATCCGAATAGTTCACAAATGAATTCAACCTGGGAGGCAAGCAATAAGACAGGTGAGCTGCAGGTGATAAAATCAAACGCACCCACACATGCACGCGCCATCATTACCAGAGCTCCAAATTAAACCTGATCGCAGCAGAAGCCTTGTAATCACTCGTGGAGAAGGCGCTCGGAGGCGCACGGAGGCGCAGAGCCGCGCCAGAACGCCTCGGGATGATTTCTTAATAGCTTCATAAATCAAATCGTGCAGGAGAAGCAGCAAGAAGAAGAAGAATGAAATGAAAATGAGGAGGAGGAGGAGGAGGAGGAGGAGGAGGAGGAGGAGCGTTTCTTCGGCTCTTCGGTCGGCGCTCAGAACATTTCCTGCAGACCAGAACCCGCTGTGAGACGCAGAACCCAGATTTGAGGGTGAATGCGCGTGTTCTTGTCTCACCTGCTCCAGATCCTCGTGCGTCTTAAAAGCGACCTCCTGGTTTGGTTTCTCCGCCTGCATGCACGCGCACAAACACGCTTATCAGACGCGGCGCGGAAAGACACGGCGAGGCGCGCGCAACGCGACCTTGGTGCAACTTGTTTGTGGCGGCGCTTCATGCGTCACGAAAAACCTTCGCGGTGTTTCTGTTTACCCTCCGATAAGCCGACAAAAGCTGCGGGAAAATAGGAGTTTGAGAGTTTTCCGCCGCTTTTCATCCCTCCTTTCATCCGTTGCGCAGCCGTGACGTCATGGAAAGGATTTGCGCGTTTTACGCATGCAGCCATCGGGGGGGAGCCTTACCCCGTGGGAGACTCTCCTCTCTCCGGTGGTCCGCTGAGCAAACAGGACGGCGTCGTGGACGGAAAGGAAGAGATGGCTGCGAGCAATATTCCCCTCCTCGAACGCCCCCCCGGCTTCCAGCTCGCCGTGCACCTGAGCTGCAGGTGGACACCAGATCACACAAAGCACGTTCATCCTGTTCAGGTGATTTCATCCGGCTCACCCTCTATCAGTTATGAACTTGACGATGAAGGAATGAGTCTGTTGCCATGCCAACAGCGCCAAATCGTTTTGAAAGGCACTTTACGTGTTTACCTTGAACATTAGCCAGGTACAGGTCGATGCCCAGCGCGGAGTAGCTCGAGTTCATCTGCGTGGGGGAGACAAAAGGAACGGATCACGGACGAGGATGGAACGATGCTCCGACAATCCCGGCCAATCGACCCAAAGCAAGGAATATTTCCTTTTTAGAAAGGTTGAATGTTACTATTTCTGACGTCCAAACCTTTGTCAGCGCTTTGATGCCCATCAGGTCCACGAAGCAGACCCCCGCCAAGTCCAGGATGAGGGTGTGGAAGGGCGTCGGCTGGGACCCCAGGGCCAGCTCCTGGTCAGCTGACCGCTCGCCCGGCTCCGCGTCACCGCAGCGGAAGTTGGCGTAGCTGGTGGGCGGATCGTTGGCGTCGAAGTCGTTTTGCAGCTCGAGCTGAGAGACCGTCTACAGGAAACAGAGGAAAGACTGCAGGTTCTGATCGAGGGTCTTCTGATTGTTTCCTGTGCGTCCGGTCTCACTTGATTCTTCATGGTCACCAAGGAGCTGGGCTTCCTCCTCCTCGCCCCCTTGTCCTTCTTCTCTTCTTTCCTTTTTTCCTTCTGTTCCTTCTCCAAGAACTTCCTCCGGGCCAGGATAAGTTTGTCGGGGTCCAGTCCGGTCTGAGCAGGGACACGAACAACTGTCGGCTTGGGGCTCTTTTCAAACCCCGAATGGTTCCGGTTCTACCTTCTTGATGACCCGCTGACGAAACAGTTCTGCATTAGCAAAGTAGAGCGGCGAGCAGTAGGTCACGATCTTCACTCCGGTTATTGGCGAGGCCTGTGGAATGTTTCAAAGGGAAAAACAATCAGCCGCATTCCCCATTCTATGGATCATAGCGACAATAGAAAACGTTGTTTCCTTACCTTGCTGTACGCTTTTGGATTTTTGTAAAGATCTGTGCCCATAATCCGAACCACCGTGGAGCCGTTGCGACTGCGAGGAGCACAGCATCAAACCGTTAACGACACGGTTGTCTTCGGTGTCCCCCCCCCGTCTTCCCCCGTCCCGTCCCGGAGGCGTGCGGCGTGGAGCGCGTATACTCACAACTGCGTTTTGAACACCACCACCAGGATGGAGAAACCCACCCCGATGGCGACCCCGTAAGGCAGGCTGAGAAAGAAGGTGGCCAAGAAGGACACGACCCAAACGCACTGAAGGAGACGGGAGCGACAGAACAGCGTCAGGGATGAAGAGAAGTGCACGGCGAAGACGCGTGGAGGTCCTCCACTCACGCAGTCCGGTTTGCTCCTCTTCCACAAGTGAAACGGGTCCGACAGCTGCAGGAGCGTGTTCTTCAGGTTCACCGCAATCAGGGCTCCGAGCACCGACTGGGGGGGGGGGGGGGGACCGAGACGACGGCGTCACCTTTCACCTTCCACTTCAATGCCATCCACCATAACTCTGACGTTCACCTACTTTCGGAAGAGGCTCCAGGAAGGCTCCCAACGCAAGCATGGTAACCATGACGACCAGCATCACACACAGACTGGCAAACTACGGGAAGCCGCAGAAGAAGACTCCAGTTCGGTGCTATTTTTTTCATCGAAATGCGCTTCACGGACTCCGGGACGCTCACCTGCGACTTTCCGCCGGCGCTGTCCACGGCCAGCGTCACGGACAGGGCGCAGCAGATCACGTGGATCTTAAAGAAGCCCCCGAGTAAATTGCTGCAGCCGAGAGCCAGCATTTCCTGTCCGCGGACACAAATGAGATATTTATGGAGCGGAACTCGGGACGCGGGAGCGATGTGCAGCTCCTCTACCTGGTTGGGGTCCACGTCGTAGCCGTGTTTGGCTGCCAGCGTCCTGCCCATCGCCAGGTTGATGACGTAACCCACGATCGCCAGGGAGAACGCTGTGCTCAGCATGTCTTCCCACTGACTCACCGTGGGCAGGGTCGGCGTGGGAAATCTGGAGAAACAGACTCCGAGAATGAGTCAAAACCCCCTCGAGTAAAATCTCTCATTCTGCGCCGGCGGATGTTTTTACCCCAAAGAAATTTCCCCCACTACGTCCATGTGATAGATCTCAGGGAGGCGCAGGGGCCCCGAGACAGCAGTGGCCACCACCACCTGCGCAGAATGGGAGTCGGATCTGTGGTCTGAGCTACATAAAGTCAAAGAGAGAATGTCTGTGGGGAGAAATGACCCCAACTCACGACGACAATCTCGATGGGAACGGGGAAGGGCAGCTTGTGGCGGTAGCGAGCGCTTAGCTCCTTCACCACAATCAGAACCGCACAGCTGGCCAGAGCAAATACTAAAGACGCTACGTTGGTGTCAGGAAGGCCGCGTATGATGTCTATGAGAGTCTGGGACAAAGAGTTAAAATGATAAATGTGAATTTGAAGGCGCTACAACGTCCGTTCGACGACAACAGGAAAAGGCCCGCTTACGTATATGACCGCAAACGGACCGCTGTAAGACGGAACGGTGATGCCGAAGATGTACTTGAGCACCGAGACGAGGATCTGCAACCCGGCGGCGGTCATGAAGCCTCTGACGAAGGACTCCGACAGGTAGATGGCCACAAACCCAAACTGCGTGAACCCGAGGCCGACCTAAACGGACGGACGGAGTCACGAAGGAGTCGCCGTTGTCTTTGACCGTAAAGGCCCGCCACGCTTCCGGGTACCTGAATGATCGCAGTGAGGCAGGCCAGCGTGCCGGATATCCCCAGACGGACGTCGTCCATCAAGTGTCTGTCCACGACCGTGGCGTTCAGGGTGGCGTTGAAGTGGCTGAAGTCGGACTCTGGGGCCAGCCTGAGGCACACGATGCCGACCATGATGCTCAGGACGGCGAACGTACCTGGAGACCAGCGTGTCACGTTTACCTGTCTACACAGGATCGCAGCGGGTAAATCGCCCCGACTCACCTGGGACCATCTGGTGGGCGGTGCCCATGAAAAAATACGGGATGAGCGGGAAGAAAGAAGAGTAGAGTCCGTTGACGGGAGGGAGGCTCGCCAGCAGGGCGAACGCCATGCCTGGAAAGACCGGGAATCTTTTCAGAAGAGTCACAGAGATCAAAGGACACGGAGAAATACAAACGCTGGTGAGACTGCAGGAAGGGAAGAGGAGCGGGAGTGGACCTTGGGGGACCTGAATGGTCCCGGCGCTGACCCCGCTGATGACGTCACACAGCAGGTTTTCCTTGACGTTGTACCTGGGGAGCCAACTCAGGACGGGGAGATGTCTGAGCAGCAAGCCCCTCAGTCTGGACACGGAGCATCTGAGAGAGGCAGACAAGACGTTCGGGTTCCGTGCTCGCCGCTCTGAAAGGTGCCGGGTTCCTGTACCTGAAGAGTTTCTTCACTTTCTCTCCGACGGGGAACTGTCGAGCCTTCTTGTCGAACTCTTTGTCGAACTCTGGGAGGTTATAGGCCGCCCTGTCGATCACGTAGCGAGGGCGGTGCGGGTGCATGGCTGGAGCGCAAAAAGAATCGCATGCATGACAATTAAACGAACGTCCATCAAGGGCCTTCCAAACCAGGAGAAACTGTTCAGATCCTTTTCTTGACTAATTATCACGTATGACGATTACATTTCATCTGGAAATCAATTCATTCTTCTTCTTCTTCTTGTCCCCTGAGGGGTCACCACAGCAACCCGACGTTCTCCACTTCACCCTGTTCTTTGCATCGTCCTCCCTCACTACGTCCATGTATCTTCTCCTGGGTCGACCTCTAGCCCTGTTCCCTGGCAGTTCCATCCTCAGCATCCTTCTACCGATATAGTCCCCGTCTCTCCTCTGGACACGTCCAAACCATCTGTCCTCTCTGACCTCATCTCCAAAACGTCTGACCTTCACTGTCCCTCTTATTGTCTCATGTCTAATCCTATCCAACCCTGGTCACTCAGCATCTTCATCTCTGGCAGCTTGTTTCTTGAGTCTTTATTCAAGAAAAACTTTATATCTCATCATCTGTTCCGTTATCATTTGTATTTTATGTTGTTTTAGACACCAGACGGAGCTGCACTCCTAATCTCATTGTGTAGCTACTATGCCATGACAATAAAGGCTTTCTATTCTATTCTATTCTTGTTTTATACGCAAAAAAAAATGTGTAATGTCATTAGTAAACCTGCAATTACACAGTAGAAGCTATTTTTCTTTTTACTGTTTATATATATATGTCCAGGTTGGTCAAATGTACTCTGTCCGGTTGTCTTACATCTACAGTCAGTGGCTGTAATCTGACCTTGAAGGATCAGCCAACACGCAGGTGGACTGTGGAAATATTTGCTTAAAAAACAGGTAAATAATCGCACATCCCGGTTCATTCAAGTTCATTAACAGGCGAAGAAATAAGCCCAACGAGCCGGCGGGGCGAACAATCGTCACGTTCAAATGTAATATACGCAGGTGAACGCACGGCCGCGGTGCTTTTCATTCGAACCCTCCAACTGCTCTGAGCCTGGAGGAATGGATCCCGTTCTGGAGATGAATAATCCTTCAGTCACCTTAAAACCACGTAGCTACAGTGAAGGTCGTTACACCTACACACGGCGGAGCTAAAGAATTTCACGCAGATCTGAAGTGTGAGAGAACTCCACCGTACCTTTGTGTTGAAGCGCACCCGTGGGCTTCCGGCGCTGCTGTGTTTGGCTGCTGATCGACACAGAGGCCGGCTACACCTTCTAGGTGGAGCTTCCAGCCCAGAAACGCTCGGGAGGCTTCACCCGACGGCGGTCGTGTGTTAAAGGACGACACGGCGATGTAATTCATAAACACAACTTTAATGGGTTTGCTTCATTTGTACACAATCAACTAAAATACATTTGGAGACATTTTGCGGTAAAAGGTAGACTTAATAGTGACCAGCCATTTACGAAGCCGAGTTGAACCTCACTCATCAAAGTCAAAATATATAAATAGTGTAATTGAACATTAAAAATGGTGAGACAGAGATGACGATGCGTAAACATGACATTTTCCCCCCATTACGTCATTTATACATGATTTATGTGCAAAACAATGGCATCAATATCAAAGCCTAAAGTGCAAGTATTTATTAAATCCATTTGTGTTTTCTCATTACAGGAATATCAACACATCTGATAGTGAACAGCGAGAGGAGAGTCGCCCCCTGGTGGAACCCGAGAGGAGCAGCCTCCCTCAGAAGGAAAGGCATAAATAAATCAAGTTTGATGAAAGACAAAAGTAGCAAGGAGGCTATCTTTAACACCATGACAGCGACTGCTCACACACACACACACACACACACACACACACACACACACGCGCGCACGAGTATCCTGTCATTCGAGACATCTGGGTAGAAACATTCAAGCCCTCCAACACCCTGCTGCCATCCCAGTGTCAGCAGGGCGGCTTCAGGAAGGAGCTCTAATTTTTGGTTCCGACGAGCTTTTTCACTTTTATTTTAATAATCATGATTGGATTAAAAGCTGCTTTATTTGGGGAAACTTCCTTGTTTTTCCTTCCAAGATATGTTCATACTGACCTACACTTGTATAAAATCCGTATGGGGAAAAAAAAAAAAACACACATCACTACTTAAATATTCTTGAGGAATTAAATCATGAGCAGTTACAGCCTTCGGAGGTTTAGACTCACAGCTACTTGCAGGAATATGACGCGTGGGTTGTTAGAAGTAGGCGAGCAGGCTACAACGGGAACAGCAGGGCTTGCTAAGCAAGTGAAACAAGGGAAAACTCCACGTGGAAGTCACATGACCTTTTGATCCGGCCGCGGCCGCCTTCGTTTCAAATGTTCTTTGAAAAGTTCCTGTAGGCAGCACGCAACATGAATTTCATCGCGATCTATAAAATCGGCACCGACTAGAAGTCGCTGAGGATGCTGATGTCGGCGAACTCCTGTCGATATCTGTACGAGTATAAAGCCAAGAGGAAAGACCATTTCAAAGTCAGGAAGCTCCACACGCAGGCCAGAAAGAGGCTCGTCGGGTCAGCGGGAGCTGCGGGACGGAAATCACAAGACAATGAATGAGGATATAAATAAGATACGCACGGTGGGTTCATGTTTGGGTCAGCGTGAACTGGGCACAGTAGAGGGGGGGGGGTCACCGTACATTGCTTCTCTGTAATGCCGAGAGTCAAGAAGGTGATGAACGCTGTGACGGCCAGAGCCGAGAAGGCCGCACCAACAGCGATGAAGAACTTCAGGCCTTTGAGCCAGGTGCGCCAAAAGTCCTGCAGGTACATGACGTGCGTGACGAGACACCAGAGCGCCAGAACACCTGTCCCCCCCCCAAAAAAAGAGCATTTTATTATGAGCTAGCATCTTTAAAAAAAAAAAAAACAACAACAAGCTAACTTCAATCAAAATGAGTCCAACAAGCCTGAAATACTCAGGATCCATTTTAGCTGTCCTTGTTATCTGAAGTTAATGTTAATAGGAAATCCGAGAAAAATGAAAAATTAGGAAAGGTAAAGAATTCATAAAAAAAAAAAAAGATGCATAAATCCCTAAATAGCATCTCTTTAGTATTTGGCTGTTGTGTGAGAATTTGAATAATAACTAAATAAACAAATTACTTTTCCTGTTAATCGATACGTTTGCGTTGAAACGATTTAAACAATCTCCTGATCGCAAGAGAACTGATCTCAGATCATTCCACCAGCAGTCCAATAAGTCCAATAAGAGACGAACCATTTAGTTTGTTTGTTTTGGAGCGGAGCTCGATCAATAATGCTGAGGAAGCAGAAGCAGAAGCTGAAGCTGCAAACCTAAACATGCTAGCTTCGGCGACGTCGAAGCACATCGCTAACCCACAACACAGTGGCTGCATTAGCCTCGATAGAATAAATTAGTGGCTTTAAATAAGTTCTTAAGCATTTTAATGACGCTTATTCAATGCTCGTATAACAAGCGAGGAACCCCCAAACAAGAAACACCGAATACCGCGGCTAATGCTAACGCTAACGCTGTGCTAACATACCTGACAGGCCTCCCATGGCCGCCGTCCATGGCTGTTTGTACGCAATGTTCCAAACCAAGAAAGCCGAGAGTCCGACTAGGGTGCCGAAGGTAGCATAGCCTATGCGAATGTAGATTCTGTTGACCCCCATCCTGGAGCTAAACTACCGCGACCCAAATCCTTGAAACGGTCTTGAAGGCGGAGCAACAACAAAAAAATCAGACTTTAGCATTAGCTAATAGCTTAGCGCCACATTATGTAATAGCCTCAGGACTAAGAGTGGGACAATAACAAAGATGTTCCCTTTAGCTTAACGACGCTGGAAAAACGGGCTTCTTAACGAAACTGTCGCCGGTTCTACGTTAGAAGACAAAAAAACGGCGACAAATTGTGTGTCCATCAAGCGAAGCGGCAACAAAAACACCAGCCGGACTGTTTATCCGTTCCCAAACCGCGTGCTGCGCCCGAACAAAGGAGGATCAAGCCTATTGTTGGCACAGGGGTACAAGGAGATATCAAAGTGATCCGGACGAAGATGGTGACTGTTTTTGCTACTAAATTCTCCCCGGATCTTGATGCAGTCACGTTATCGGCCTATCTTGGGGCTAAGCTAGGACGCAAGGTTAGCTGTGAGCGTGTAGCTACTTTTGGCACTCGGTACAGCTCGTTCAAAGTGGGTGCGGAGTGTAACGAAGTGGCAGAGATGTACATGCCCGATCTCTGGCCTGAGGGCTCGGTGATTAGGCGCTACTATGAGCCACGTAAAGCGGGCGCGGTGGCGGCTAAACCAGCACCGTATCAGCCTGCTAGCGGTGTAAATGCGCGCGGCGAAACCACGGCTAACTAGCTATGCTAGTCGGCTCGTATAACTGTCGAGGGCTGCGTCTTGGGGGCAGCGACGGGGACAGAGCACGCCGAGTAACGGTGGATAAATTGTTGTTAGAATGCGACATTCTCTGCCTGCAAGAGACTCTCCTCTCTAAACAGGACCTGGGCCTTTTGAATGCTTTTAACGATGATATTCATGGTGTTGGAGAATCAACTGCTGACCTGTCTCTGTGCGTAATGAGGGGGAGAATAGCAGGAGGTGTTGCTATCCTCTGGCACAAGAGACTGGACTCAGTGCTCAGTGCCATTCGGCTAGATGTAGACTGGGCTATTGCTGTGAAGTATGAGTCTGGGGGCAAGGAGTGCATGGTTCTTAATGTGTACATGCCGTACGAGTGTAAGGAGAACGAGGATGACTATCTAAACAAACTCGCTTTCATTCACTCTTTTGTGCAGGTTAATCCCTGTACTTCTATCTATGTGGTCGGCGACTGGAACGCTGACCTGTCAGATAAGAGCTCCATGTTTGCCAAACACATGGTACACTTCTGTGAGGATAGTGAGCTCATCATCTCCAGCCGAGTGCTTCTGCCAGCTGACAGCTTCACTTATATTAGTGAAGCCTGGCACACAACGTCCTGGCTTGATCACTGTGTGACCACGGCTGATGCTCATGACAACATCCGCTCCATGGAGGTTAAGTATGACGCGTCCCTGAGTGACCATGTTCCTTATGTTTTTTATGTTGAGGCTGATAGTCTGCCTGAGTTGATCAGAGAGAACAAGGGCAGGGCTGGACGTAAGGTAGACTGGTCGAAGCTCTCTGATGACGATGTTTTGTATTACTATGGGAGAACTGATGCACTGCTGAACAAGGTATTCTTGCCATGTGATGCTGTTGTATGTTCTGATCCAAACTGTGAAGATAGGATACACTACAGTAATCTTTGTGTCATGTATGATGCTATAGTAGATAGCTTATGTACGGCTGGCAGCACCTTAGCTAACTACAGGTCTCACGGTAAAACAGGCAAACCAGGCTGGCACAAACATGTAGCTCCTCACCTTGCTGCAGCCAGGGACGCTCACGGAGAGTGGGTTCAGGCAGGCAGGCCCAGGCAGGGGCCTGTTCTGGACCATAGAAAACTGACTCATGCCAGGTATAAATCGGCCATCCGTTATATCACCAGGCAGGAACGACTGATGAGGGCTGACTCTTTGGCTGAGAAGCTTCTCAGCTGTAATGTAACTGGGTTCTGGAAGGAGGTGAAGTCCTTGAATCGGGGAAGTGTGGCCCTGCCGTGTTCTGTTGAGGGAGTCACTGGATCGGATAATATAGCTGAGCTGTGGAGGCAGCACTACTCTGCTATCTTTAATTGTGTTGACAGTGTCCCCTTTCAGGTAGGGAGCGTCCCTGACAGCGAGGTGGTGGGGGTCACAGCTACTGAGGTGCGTGAAGCAATAGATAAACTGGCAGATAACAAAGCTGATGGTCCAGATAGAATCACTGCAGAGCACCTAAAGTATGCTAGCCCGAGGGTCTCTGTCCTGCTTGCGTTATGTTTTACAGGCTTATTGTCGCATGGGCTGCTGCCTGACTCCATGTTGCATGTTACACTGGTGCCAGTGATTAAGGATAAGACAGGCAAGGTGGGGAGCCTGGATAACTACCGGCCGATTGCTCTTGCTAGTGTAATTTCTAAGGTCTTAGAAAAAATCTTATTGATTCGCTTAAGTCCTTTTCTTAACACCACTGACAATCAATTTGGGTTTAAAACCAAGCATGGTACTGACATGTGTATTTATGGTCTGAAAGAAGTGATTGACATGTATAAGGCTAAAGACTCCTCTGTACTGGTGGGCTTCATCGATGCCTCTAAGGCATTTGACCGGGTGAACCATCGGAAGCTGTTCCTGAAGCTGAGGGAGAGAGGTGTGCCAAACGGTCTCCTTAGAATCCTGGCGTATTGGTATGCGAATCAGACTATGCAGGTTAGGTGGGGTAATGTGGTCTCACCTCCTTTTGCTGTGGGGAACGGTGTCCGCCAGGGTGGGCTCCTTTCGCCGGTGCTTTTTAACTTCTACATGCATGATCTCTCTGTGCAGCTCAACAGCTGTAATACTGGTTGTATGCTTGGTGACACCTTGATCAATCACTTTATGTATGCTGATGACCTGGCCATATTGTCACCGAGCAGTGCTGGCTTCCAGCAGCTCCTGGACATATGCACTGGCTATGGTATCAGGTTTGATGTAAAGTATAATGCCAAGAAGAGTGCCGTCATGGTTTGTAGAACGAGAGAGGATAAGGGTTTGGACTTCCCAAGATTTTATCTGTCAGGGCAAGTGCTGTCTGTCTGCAGCAGAACCAAATATCTGGGCCACATCATCAATGACCAGCTGGGAGATGATGATGACATGTATAGACAGCGGCGGATGCTGTATGCGCAGGCCAACATGCTGAAGAAGAAATTTAGTTTTTGCTCTGAAGCGGTCAAAGTCACCCTCTTCAGGGCCTTTTGTACGCCACTCTATACTGCCCCCTTGTGGATCAAGTACAAACAGGCCAGCATGCAGAAGTTGAGGGTGGCATACAATGACTGCATGCGGATACTTCTCAGGAAGCCAAGATGGTCCAGCGCCAGTGAGATGTTCTGTGGTGTCGGGGTTAACGCCCTTAATGCTCAGCTGAGGCACCTGTCATACAGGTTTATATGTCGGCTGCATGACTCAGGGAATGACATCATCAGAACACTGACTCAGCCAAGCCTAAGTGCTGTGAAATTTAACTCAGGTATTTGGTGTCATTGGTACCTGATGTTGTTATAGGATTACTGTGTTTACTGTGTAAACGTTGTATATGTTGTAAATGTTATGTGTGCTTTTTAATTGGACCATTGTGTCTGCAAATAAAGATCTGATTTGATTTGATTTGATTTGATTTATCCGGCCGACATGCCCCGCAAAGATAGTGAGCCGTCGCAAAGAGAACGTTGCCACCGCGGAGGCCTGTCTTCAGCCGATGCCGCAAACATATCGATCAGGACAACTTTTATTCGGGTTTTATTGATCTGATTGTGTGTTGGGAAAATGCGTGTCACACGAAATACAGAATATGCAATTTTCTATTTGTGAAGAAACCAATATGTCAAGTGTGTTTTTGTAGATTTTTCCCTTGAGTCAACTATCTCTTGTGCTTAAAATATCTTTGCACCAAGGAAATCCTTACAGCGCCCCAAGTGGAGAAAACAGAAACAGCAGCCCGATTCCCAAAGCTGATTGTTACCTCCACCAGGTTATGATTTGTCTGTTTGTCTGTCTGTTACCTGCTGGAAGCATGGAAGCATATTAATGACTCAGAGGAATATTTATCAAATTAACTTAAGCACACACACACGTTGTTTTAAATCTGTAACTCAGAGCTTCAAACATTTCCAGTCTTTGCCAGGAGACATGAACCAGTCTAAATCCAATGTGACAAGAGAAAGCCAAAGCATGTCCTTAAAGCTGCGAGGTGAAAGCCAACCACGCCAAAGAGGATGTTGGTTTTAGTCTCATTCTGTCTTTGCACATTTACACATGGCTGTGTCCCGCTGCTTCTCTCAGGACATGTCCCTGGGCTCCGTCTCGCTGACCAACCGGACAGATAGAGGAAGCTGCGTCTGGCGAATCCCACTCAGCTCACACAAACCTCATCAGCGGAGAAATTGTCCTCTGACATGTGAACGGAGCAGCAGAGAGCGTGAAGCAGAACGCCAGCGGACGGTGTCGCTTCTTAGCAGAACACTTCTGACAGGCTGCAGGTTTGTGATTTATATCAGATGTAAAATGAACTTTCATGTTATATGATGCAAATGTATGATTGTCTGGTAAATCAATCCTGTTTGATGAGCAGCTTTTGAAATCTTGACATCAAGCGTTGTATGTTTTTAGGGAAAGTTTTTTATGTTATTTTATTCATGTTTTATTTCTATATTCTGATCAGAAGGCGGCACACGTGTGAGAATGATGCTAACAAGGCTCGGAATTATTCTTATCCCGTTTTAAAACTGATTGTCTGTTTCAGTCCTCGTTGACCACGAGGTCAAACTAATGACATATGTCCCCCCTGTCGCCTCTAAGAGCGATGGAGGAAGGAAAAGGTGTGTGTGTGTGTGTGTGCGCGTGTGTCACAAGAAAGTCAGCTGGTAAAGTACACAATCCGTGGGCGTGCATGTGCTGCAGGAAAGCCCACTCCCATTCCCAGAGGATATAAATAAAAACATTTGCACACATGCAGATGAATCTAGAAAGAAAATGAGATTAAAACACAAACATCACGACAAACCTAGTTTGATTAAAGAATCAGTGTACGATCGATTCAAAGTCACATTCACGTGTTATTCTTACACAAACATGCTTATTTAGTGTTTCCTGCATGAAAGGAAATCAATCTGGAGGCTTTTCCCTCCTAATGATGGAGATTGGCGCAGCGGGTGGCGCAGTGGGTGGCGCCGTTGCCTCACAGCAAGAAGGTCACAGGTTCAAATCAAACTTGGGGCCAGTCTGTGAGGAGTTTGTTATGTCCTCTCCGGCTTCCTCCAGCCACCGAAAACAACAACATGATTGTGTGTCTGTGGGTGACCCTGCGATGAGCTGGCGGCTTGTCCAGGGTGTGCCCCGCCTCTCGCCCCTCAGCTGCCGGATAAGGCTTCAGCAGATCCTGTGACCCTGATTTCAGCGGTTAAGAACATGAAAGAATGGATGATGGCGACTGCAGGATGACTGTGTTCTCAACAGAGGGCAGCATTTATGTTCAAAATGCCAATCAGGTGCACGAAATAAAGTTTTATATATCACTCGTCAAATGTCAAGTTCAAAATGATTTGATTTTATAAATGCAGAAATTGGATTTGTTCCTTTTTGGTGGAAGAAAACCTTTTTTTTTTTTAGTTTTGCTTCAAGGCCAACCACCGAATCAATCAAGTCACCTTTTCCTCAAAGGTGAACAAAAAGACAGGAATCACAAGAACTCGGTGAGATTCTATCAGGCAGACAGGACCGGTCTGTTATCTCCGTCCCAGCAAACCGGATTCCTCTGTTGTGGCCATTCGGAATCTGGCATCATTAGCCCGAGGGACAACAGACAGTATTCTCCGTGTAGTTTGATTACTTGCTTGTGTTTTTTAACACTAGGTCTTTGTCTCTCTGTCACCGGAGGATCTCCATGTGTCCAAAGGGATCCAAACCTGGTAAGAAGTTTTGTATTCATTCTGAGAGGTTCCATTAGACACGCTTGCAGCAGCTTTAACGTTAAGCCACCAACGGATCTCCTGTTCTGAGGATTCTCGCTGTTCGAATCTCAAGGAGAGGTCAGTTCAGGAAGGGCAGTTCTGCTGCTGGAACAATAGCTGGTATTTAAACAAGTCTTACATAATGCCTGCAGGCTGCAGAGCTCTGCTGAGGTGCACACGCAGGGCTTGGACTCAAAGCCCCCCCCCCCCCCCCCCCTTGTTCCCAATCGACAGGGAGCAGATTTACAACTTGGATGTGATTCATTAAAGAGAAATAGACACAAAAAAAAAAACGTCTTCATTTCTACATGTTTCCACACAGACACCGTTTAAAAGCCATCCTGATCACGGAGAACATGTTCGGTTCTTTGAGAAGACGATGTGCACCGATCATGGGAGGCGTGAGTGACCTGCATCCACACACCCACACGCGCGCGCGCGCACACCTACACCCACGTCCAATAAAGAAACACTGAGCTGAGATGTGTGTGTCCGGTTATAATTGAACCAAAACAACATCAGAAGTCGTTCAACCTTAAATGTTTCCTGCCCTTGAGCAAGGTTTATCTGCAAACACGCCTTCGGGGCCCCGGTAGAGCCAGACAGCTGGACAGCCTGATAAGTGAGTGCGGAGTTGAGTTCTGCAGCTCATGCGCGCCAGACGCTGAACAAACCAGTCCACGCAGCGCGCGTGACGGCGCGTGACGGCTCTTTGTCTTTGTTTGTCCCTTCGCGGAAACTGTGTAAAAGAAAAAAGATGGACACGGTTCACTGCGAGACAGCGACGAGGCATTTTATCTGTGCCATCAGTAACATGCGCGCAGATCGCGTTGCGTTCCCTGTTCACTGGCGCGACGTCGCACAGAGAACAACCTGTTCGGCGCGCACCTGTCCGCACGCACACGGTGTCCGTGCGTCAGTGCCAAGCCCCGGAAAATCAAAAGCCGTTAATTAGGGAGCAAAAAAAATGTCGTAGGAGGCCCTCTGGCTGAAACAAAAGAGCGCACAACGCGCAGCTCAGTGCGCGAGGGGCTGGCACCGACATTACGCGCTCCGTCCGCGTCGACACCGAGGGAACCCGCCTGCGTCCGTGTGCAGGGAAGACCCGCGCTGCTTCGTGGACTTTCAGGGGTGGGACGTGGGCGGGGGGGTCAGAATGCAGGATCCCGATCTGACGTCGTCGCTGCTCGGTAACGCGTGCGTAACGGGACGATGCCGCGCAGTAAATAATGTCCGGTAGAGACAGAAAGAAAGTTTTTTTTTTACTTTTGTTTTTGTCGTTTGCTGTGATCTGAGATAAGATGCATCTGTTTCGGAGTCACTACTACCAGGTGTTCCCGGACCACTGCTCGGGAGACACGCCGGCCGTGCGAGGCATCAGCTGGGTAGGCTCCTTTTACCGTGCCGGTTCACCGGAGCGATGATGCCGTTTCTGCCGATCAGTGTTTATCGGTATCATTAACATCGGTGTGAAAAGAATCCGGTAGATGTCAAAGTAATCCACATTGAATCAAAGTTTGAATCCTGCATCCTTCAATTATTGCATAAAAATATTTACTCCGATGGAATGTTAAGAGCCTTTGATGTTGCTTGGAGCCTAGTGTCATTCATTTTCATATTTATTTGCTATCAATAATCTTGATAATAATAAAAGTAGTGGAGTAAAAGCAGTTTATTCTTTTACCGGATAATCACAACTTTCCAGTAAATAATGATTGGATTGATTTTTTTTTTTCTTTGGAGTGATTTCTTTGCAAATGTTAAAATGTATCAAGATTGTTGCCTGTAAATACTCCGAAGCCGACGCACAGAGAAGTTCGGTTGGTCAGAATCTACTTCCTGTATGACACAGAGAATTAATGATAGATTTGTAAGGAGAAGAAGAGGAGGAGGAGGAGGAGGAGGAGGGGTTGCACGGGTGCCTCAGAGCAGGTGATCATCTGTGTGCGTTAGATAACTTCACTTCCTGTCACGTCCACTGTGACACAACAGGTAGATATTCCCAGATCTCTTCCGGATTGAAACAGATTCCTCCATTGTTTATCGCAGCCCGAGGGCGGCAGCGCAAAGCTGTTTTCTTTAATCACGCTCAGGTTATTAATAGTGAATTGTTCATTGTTCTCGTTGGCCACCGCTCCAACCTCGCTCAGTCTTCGCGGGAGCTTCGTAGGCGAACACAAAAGAGGAGGAATTTTGCCTCCAGGTCACAGGAAGACTCAGAATGGTTCTACATTGACTTGAGTTTTCTGCATCAGGAGGTTAAAGATGGATGGAAATCCTCATTCTGGGCACACAGCCGCTTTCAGCCCGAATTCCAGTGTGGTATTACGCGAGAAGTGGGTCGGAATCTTAAACCGTGCGTCTGACTGGTACTTGTGAGACGCACCTGTGTGCACCGACGCGCCTCATGACCTGAGCTTTATGGTCTCTCCACGGGCGGCGCTTATTCCAAAGGGTCACAGGCAGAGTTGAATGTGTCGCCGCACCAAGTCGGACTGTGTTTACTCAGGTTATCTCACATGTGATAAATTACACAAGAACACCTCCACAAAGATGCCCCCGGCTTTAGGGCAAGGGCAAGAGTTACACTGAAGGGTCAAGTGAGGGTTGACTTTCTGCATTCACAAGCGTAGTTTAAAAAGGTCTTTTGTTTCCTCCCCGTCACCTAAAATCATTTCTTTTTCACAGTCTAATGTGCTAAAGCTTCACAGATGCATTTTGTTAATGCTCTTGAATCAAGGTGTTCAGGAATAAATGAGAACAACTCCGACGCCGGCTCAGCAGGAACAGCAGGAAGACTCCTGCTGTTCATTCAAAGGGAGATGCTATTGACTGTAGAATAGGAGCCAGAGCTAGCTCTCTCGCTAACGGCTTCGGGTTTATTGCTCAGCAGGTTTTACAGCTCATGAAACAGAGTGACTTTAAGCGGAAGAGGCTTCTAGCGGCTTCCTAACGTCGCCTTCCTTTCGGATTGCCGACAAACAAGGAGACACCCTCGACACATAGGATCGTATTTTCCTTGGGAGTTGTTTGTGTGCCACAAAACCTGTGGTCTGCCTTGAATGACAAATTTCTAACAGCGTGATTCAGGCTTAATATCATTCAAAGGGGCAGAGAAGTAGAGAGTTATACGTCCCCCCCTGATGGTGTCCAGTGTCTCTGCTCACCGGAGGGTGGCCTCCACCCTGAGCGCCACTGAACTGGGACCAGGCACTGGGTTCTTTCCGTATGCTGGTAGATGCAGGCAGGTTCATCCAACAGGGTCAATGCTTTGCTCGGTTTGCCGTCCTGACTTTAGAGGACCCCGGGGCTTCGTCCCTGTGTCCTTTTTGCTCCTGCGTACCAGCGGCGAGACAGGCGAGGACAATATACTTCACATTCACAAAGGCACCTTGTTGAATCTGCCCCGGAGAGACCGGAATGCACTCAAACTACTTTAGAACCCGAGTCGCAGTCAAGAGAAAGATAATCAGCGTAGAGGAAAGTTCTGCCAAATGAGAGAAGACATTTTGCACCATCTAAAAACGGTTCCCTTCAGGGTTCTGAAATGTCAAAGAAATGCGCTGCTTCCTGTTTTGAGACAAAGTCCATTGGTTCCATCCGTTCATTTCCTGCCGCCGCTTATTCCGCGTAGAGTCACGCAGAGGCCGGAGTCTATCCTCGATGGCGCCGGGCAAGACGCGAGGAGACATGAAAACTGTAGGTTCGAAGCCAGAACTTTAGAAAGCGTTTCCCGCTATGCCTCCGTGTAGATTCACGGAAACCTTCATCCGGATAAACCAGGAACACAATGGGATCGTCTTTCCTGTTAGTCCAACCTTTCCAAGCTTCATCAAACTCTGTCAGACATATAACGCTAACTAGACAGAACATCGAGGGGGGGGGGGGGGGGGTCTTATCTCCCACAATAAAAGGAAGTGAGTAAGGATCCTGGATGCACTCCAAAATGGAAGAGATTAATTCCTGACTTTTAACCCGGTCATCCCAAGATTCATGGAAATCAGACCGAACAACAACTAAACAATCAAACCGTGGCTAGTTTACGACTTGAGGTTCTCTGTCTTTACACGTTTTGCATGGATTCCTGATCACTTCTTCTTCTTTGTTTGTTAAATTGTTGAAAATGGCTGAGCAGATATAAATACAGTGATACATTGAGTCGATCACGGCTTCCGGACTGTTACAGGCATCCTTCTATTTGCCACGTTCATTCCAGGACATCCAGATCTTGCGTCAGCGCAGGACAAAAGAAAAGAAGTGCATGATATAGCATAAACCACATCCCACAAAGTCATTGTCCTTTTGTTGCAAAATGGGCTGAGGCCGTTATCCTTCAGTTTGTGAGGTCCAGGAATATCCCTAAGTACCGGCCCGCCGCCCAGCCTGGAGAGAAACGTTTGATTTTAATAACTGCCTTGGGGAAAAAAAAGCCTCAGAATTAAACGGACAGAAACGAATTGCCTTTGGAATGCGGGGAGACAACAGCGGCGAGGAGAGGATCATAAAAGCAACCAAACCGAGGCAGAAAGAGGAAGTAGAAACGCAAGCCGGACTGCAGGCATGGGAATGCAGCGTTAGCTTTGGAGAGTAACAGGACGTACGACTAAACGTCTCATCGTCTCCCTTTCAATGGTTACGGTTTTATCAAAAGCCTTTTCAGATGGCCTGTAGTTTAAAGCAGGCTTTTCACTTTTGCAGCGCACCCACCCACATCGCATCGGAGACAATGGTGCCACGGCGCCGGCGAGATAGCGTGCTTGTGTTGACCCACGTCCCAACGAAGAGACAAATATTATCCTTTCCATCCGGGGAGACCGACTCGACTGTGTGCGTGTGTTTCTCTGCGCCTGCCAGGGGAACATTATCACCAGTGGCCAGTCGAGCGAGTTCCTGCCATTCTAAAGCAGGCCGTCTGCTGTATCTCAGGCGCTTCGCTTGGGAAGAGACGGCTAACGAACCTTTTCTTGTCTCTCTTAGACTCCGCTGTCGGAAGCCTTGGACTCAAAGGACACCATGAAACAGGTAATGAGCTATGCTGGAGTTCACCACCTTCCCACAGTGGGAAGGAACCCACTGTTCCCACAAGTGTTTCGGAACCGCTGATAAAAGCTGGGCCTGATAGCGAACTGGAGGAACAGTCTCTCCCCTGGCGGCCTTAAGCCCTCTGACCTCCGCTAGCATTCAGAGTCGCCCTGAACTCGTCCTTTTGTTGTTATAATGTCCTGCATTGCTGCTCAGGCGAGTCTTAAAAAAGACATTCCCACCCGGGCAGGCGGTCAAGGAGTCTAAAGGGCACTCCAGAGTCCACGGGTAGTCGACCTCCGCCATCCTTCCTGAGCTCCTTCCTTCATCCGGGCCGACAGCAAGTCAAGAAGTGCTCCTTTTTAAAAACGCTGATAAGCGACAGTGAGATGGGAAACGACTCCTAAGACAGATGAAGAAGTAGAAGATGAGGCAGAGCCTTCAGCACCTGAACAATCTGTGCTTTTCCGTTTTGCGTCAGACAGAGAAGGGTTCCTGTCGGCAGGAGGCTGTCTTGTTTTGTTTGGTTGCTTAGCGAGGGTTGGCCCAAATCCACCTGAGGACCTGGGAATTTTTCTGTGTGGAATTGGGTTGTTCATTTTCTACTTGCGTATCACAGGTTGGACGATGCAAGTAACCGGACGACCGACCCGAAAGCTTCCGCCTCGCGTCCATTTTGTCCTGCAGGATGAAAACGTTGCTGTCAGAGGCGTGTTCTTGGGAATTCTGGTATCTGCAGTCCACAGAGCCCCAGCAGCATCCGTCTCGCCTCTGGTATCCGTCTAACACCGGCTGCGTGTGTGTCATAGCCAGCCAAGGTGTTTCCTCTGTAACTCAACTCCGTTGAAACAGTCACCTGTGGAATTTAGCCTCCGAGACAACAGGACCAGAAAGGCCTAAAGGCAGACAATAAAGGACACGCAGTCCGCCACAGAGAGTCGGCGTCGAGCACGGTCCCGTCGGATCGAGGCCCACTCGGGGATGTATGGCGTTTGATATTGCTTTTGAAAAGACTGAGTTAGCTCATGGGAAATTGCCTCATCAAGAAAGCCTGAGAATGTAACCACAGGGAATCCCGAGGGAAAGTCGGCCCCTGGGAACGCTGGTGACCTTGAGGTAACATAAATCCAGACGGGCCACATTTACTCTGCTGATGTCTGGGAACAGGTCGATATGAAAGTGGTCCGTTAGAGTTACCAGACCCGTGAGAACTGGGATCTAACAAATGTGTTGTCGGTCAAAGGCCGGCAGGACCGGACCGGACCGGACCGACGGCTGCCGCCGACGCCGGCTTCCTCTCGTCGCCAGAAAAATGATCTAATAAAAAGTCATTTGACAGAACTGTGAGAATTTCAAAGCAACCGCCTTGGGTAAACGGGATCACATGGAGGATAAGCCAAAGGACAAACAAGGCGAAGCGTCCGAGTCACTCGTGGAATCACGAGACTGAAAGAAGGTGGTGGAGGGGTGGCGTGAAAGGGCGGAGCAAAGGGCGGAGCAAAGGGCGGCGCAAAGGGTGAACGGCGACTTTAAATATTAAATAATGCTGATATTTTTGTGGCGGTTTGACCCACTTACCTTTGGAAATAGAGGACTGTCTAAGTGTGTGTGTGTGTGTATGTTGTGTGTAGGTGTGTGTGTGTTTGTGTGTAGGTGTGTGTGTGTTTGTGTGTGTGTTAGGGTGGAGTGAAGTGAGAGCAACATGAGGGTGGTCAGTGAATGAAAGTTTGTTCTCACGATGTGCCGGCCGGAGACAGAGTCGTGGAGGCGGGGGCTATCTTTTAGCCATTCTCACCTCCCTGCCCCCCCCCCCCCCCTCCACACACACACACACAGAGCGTTACACTCCAACACCCACAGGAATCTCCTCTTGCGGCGTAAACATGCGTGCCGTCGCAGAAACCCTCCACGCTGCAGCTAAATAAACTTGCCTCCTCCTCCTCCCGTTTTACGGTCACAGCCTTCTCCCTCCGCCTGCTTTTATGACATCATAAAATCGGTCACGACTCGCGTAGTGTCTGGAAAAGGGAGACACAAATAGGTGAACAGCTCTTTCATCTCCGTTCAGTTCCTTTCAGATCGAGTCGTAAAGGCGGCGAGGTCGCTGTGCGGCGCCATGATGGACAGGAAGCCCGGCCTCATCCGAGACAGGAAGCACCACCTCAAAACTTACAGGTGTGGGGGGGGATCCTTCCACCCATCTCGGAAGTGTGCAGATCCAAATGACTCCTCGTCGTTCCCAGGCAATGCTGTCCCGGTAAGGAGCTGGTTGATTGGCTGATGGCGCTGAACGAATGTCTGCAGTCGAGGAGCCAGGCGGTGGGGATGTGGCAGGTCCTTGTGGACGAAGGAGTCCTCGTTCACGGTAAGACGCGAAGCCCTCGGACGGGGGTCACGCCGAAGTTAGGAGTCATCACTGTAAAATGTGTCGCACACACATGAGAACATCTCAAGCTGCTCTTGAGAGTTTCCCAGAAGTCCTTGATGAGCCTGGAATCCTTTGATGTTGTACAACTTGTCCCCAGTGAAGTGTTCAATAACCCCTTATGTCTCTGGTGGGGGGGGGGGGGGCTGTGCTCCCACTCCAATCAGTCCATAAACACTCCTCCATCACATCAAGGAGGCACCTCAGAATAGATTTGCACAGATTCGTAAAGTGACTCCGCTCCTCCGTTCCGCCTGCATGAAGTGAAACAGGAGCTGAACTTCCACGACAAAGACACGCAGTTCTACCGGGTCCAGGACTGCGACGGCCTCCAGAACCACGCTCCCAACGACAAGGACTCGGAGGACGAGCTGCAGGAGAGCCTGTCGCTGCTTTCTCAGCTCGGCCCCGACGCTCTGCTCACCATGATCCTACGCAAATGGTGAGCGGGGTGTGCCGGCGAGGCGTGAATCCCGCCGGAGCGTTCTTCCTAGCCGCGAGCGCGGCGTTTTTTTTAAACCTCTCTGTTTTCAGCCCCAGTCAGAGGACTGCCGAAGACCTGGAGGTGATCTACGAGGAGCTGCTCCACGTCAAGGCCGTCGCCCACCTCTCCACCTCCGTCAGTCACCGCCACCGCCTCCTGATCCCACCGGCGTCCTGTTGGTTGCGCCGGGTCTCATGTCTTGCCTCGATGTTCCCGTAGGTGCGTAAGGAGCTGGCGGCGGTGCTGGTCTTTGAATCGCATCCCAAAGCCGGAGCAGTGTGTGAGTGTGACCGCTTTGACTTCCACGCCGCTACCGTTGGGGCGTCGTGTTGTGTATTTCCTCGCCGTTTGACTCTTCGCGTGTGACGCAGTGTTCAGTCAGGGGGACAAAGGCGCTTCTTGGTACATCATCTGGAAAGGCTCCGTAAACGTGATAACACACGGGAAGGTAAACGCCGGGAATAGATCCCAGACGTGCACTTTGTCGGCACGGGATCGGACGCCTGTGTGACGCCGCGGCGAACGTCCCGTGTGCGTGCAGGGCCTGGTGACCTCGCTGCACGAGGGCGAGGACTTCGGGCAGCTGGCGCTGCTGAACGATGCGCCGCGCTCCGCCACCATCATACTGAACGAAGACAACTGTCACTTCCTCCGTGTGGACAAGCAGGACTTCATACGCATCCTCAAGGTGCGGGACGAATCCTCCGCGTGTGCAGAGACGTGATGCGTTCAGGGTCACACGTGAACGCAAACTCGCGTTCTTATTGTTGTTTTTTTTATATATTTGCATTTAAGGACGTGGAAGCGAACACAGTGCGACTGGAAGAGCACGGGAAAACCGTCCTGGTGTTGGAAAAGAGCTCCGACTGGGCCGAGCAGGGCGGAGCGGGAAGCAATAAGTGAGAGAATGTGACAGACGGACACGGCAATCATTCCACACGCGTGATTATAATCATTAAGACACTTTAGCAGGGTGTGGGGGAGATACCGTATCACAACGCGAGTGACACGCACGCTGGCCCCGGTCATTGTGAGACGGGAAAGTGCGTGGGTTGGTACACAAAACTGAACTTCCACCCCCCCGCCTCTGAACGACTTCTTATCACCTTTTAAATGTTTTAACAAACAGAAAAGTCAATTAACGACGTGCCATCGACCCCCTTTCACCTGCATCCGGTTCTGTCTACACTGAGAGCAATCAGGCGTCACACCTGGACCCGACTCCATTAGACATGGAATTGTGGTACAGAATAATTGCTGGAAGCGTACGTACACAGCGGGAGGAGGCGCTGCGATGACGTCAGACATTTACCTCCGGTTCTTTCTTCCAACACAAACTAATGATGGGTCAGCAAAACCAGCGGTTTCGCTGTTACATCATTTCCTATTATATATTACACACAAAATAAATTAAAGCTTTACGCAAATGGCATAGAACGTGCGTCAAAAATAATTACCAGGAAGAAATCAGCTTGTTTTTTCCGGTTTAGACGCGACAACTGACTGAACACAATGAAAGCATTTACAGTCGTGTTTTGGATCAAGTTGAATTTCCTCCCCTGCAGGTACAAAGTGATGTCGGGAACGCCCGAGAAGCTCCTGGAGCACCTGCTTGAAACCGTGAAGCTGGATTCCAATGCGAGCGACCCCCCAGGTGGGACACCATGCGCCCATCCTCGTCCTGGTGTGACGGCGGCGGTGCGGCGGTTCTCTTAAACGTGCGTTTGCTGTGACGTTTTGTGTCCCCGCAGATCCTTGCGTGAGCGACTTCCTCCTGACTCACAAAGTCTTCATGCCCTGCAGCCAGCTGTGTCCCGCGCTGCAGCACCAATATCCTGTGATGATGATGATGATGATGATGATGGTGATGATGATGAACATGTTGCATGCTTTAACATCACTGCACCTACAAGGCAGAGCTCTCAGAGGGCTCGGATCAGGAGAAGGCCGCCTTCGTCCTCGCCGCCAAGCAGAAGGTGCTGAAGCTGATTGGCCAGTGGGTGGCGCTGTACGGCCTCCTGCTCAAAGAGGACCCCGTCGCCTCGGACTTCCTGGAGGTGAAACCGATCGATATGCTCTATTGACTGTGTAATTGGCATATTTCTGTGGCATCCTGGCTTCCCAACATCCTTGCTGTCGAGACAGAGGCTGAAGAAGGAGGTGGAGGGAGATCAGCGTCTCTCCTCCATGCCGAAGGAACAGCTCCGGGACAGGAGGAGGACCAAAGTGTAAATATTATCTCATCTATTTCTGCTCAAGCCTTCCATTTCGATAATTTTCCTCTTTAAACATCTTTACAGATCAGAAAATGGATATAATTCTATGAGCAGGGTGAGAATCTGTTTGTTTGTTTGTTTGTTCCACCTCATGCTGTGTCGTCCCCTCACTGATTTTTGCTGAGTCACTCTTTTGCTCTCCACAGAACCAGCAGTTTGATTGGTTCTGGAACAGCGAGGAGCCGGCGGGGAGGTTACAGCCAATCAAAGCGCGGGATAAAGGTGACAGCTTCGGTCCTCGGCGTCTCATTGTTCTGCAAGAGAGACTCTCTCACACCCCCCCCCCCCTCCGCGTCTGTCCCGTGTCGGTGCAGCGCGGCATGAGATCTACGGCGTGGACGGCAAACCGCTCATCCTGATGCTGCCGGTGAACGCCTCCGTGCAGGATATGATGTCAGCGACCGGGAGAACCGGCGACGATCACGTCCTGGTCAAAATGAACTCCACGGGAGGTGAGAGTTGGATATTGATGAGGCTCCTCATCGTAGTTGTTTTTCATTTAGATTGCCAGTGAGCCCAATCAAAAATTATCATTCAATATTTTCAATGGACGCAGAAAGAGTTTGCTTGAAGCGGGACGCCGCCGCCGTCTACACGTCGCTGGAGCTCAACGAGAGACTGTTCGTCTGCAGAAGCAACGAGGTGGACGATCTGGTGAGCAGCGGGGGCCGCCTCCCACGTCACGCCGGTCTAAACCACCCAAGGCGGGGCTCCCTCCCACGTCACGCCGGTCTAAACCACCCAAGGCGGGGCTCCCGCCCACGTCACGCCGGTCTAAACCATCCAAGGCGGGGCCCCTCCCACGTCACGCCGGTCTAAACCATCCCTCCCACGTCACACCGGTCTAAACCATCCAAGGCGGGGCCCCTCCCACGTCACGCCGGTCTAAACCATCCAAGGCGGGGCCCCTCCCACGTCACGCCGGTCTAAACCACCCAAGGCGGGGGCCCTCCCACGTCACACCGGTCTAAACCGTCCCTCCCACGTCACGCTGGTCTAAACCACCCAAGGCGGGGGGCCCTTTCACGTCACGCCGGCCTAAACCACCCAAGGCTCCAGCTGCTTTTAATCCCCCCCCCCTTTCCACAGACCCCCCTGAAAGAGCAGCAGGGTCCGGAGCGAGGAACGACAGACATCCTGGAGCAGATGTGCTCCAAGGACATCGCCAGCGAACTCACCAATTACGACTGGGAGCTGTTCTCCGCCACGCACGAGGTGCAGGTCGAGTCCACGCGCACGTCTGGGCTGGGATCTGGTCATGTGATCAGGATGCTGCCGTGGTGCCTCCGTCTCTGCAGGTGGAGCTCATCTACCAAGTGTTCGGCCGTCAGAGATTCGCGGGCGCCGTCACGGCCAACCTGGAGCGCTTCCTGCGGCGCTTCAACGAGGTCCAGCACTGGGTGGCGACCGAGCTGTGCCTCTGCGGAGACCCGGTGAAGCGGGCCGGGCTGCTCAAGAAGTTCATCAAGATCGCAGCAGTGTGAGAGATGCTCGGGGTCATGCCTTCGATGGCGGGGCGGAAATCCTCCGGACTTCTGCGGCTCCGAGGAAGATGCTTGATGCAACAAGGATTTGGAAGATTTTGTGACATTTATTCAGACATATGTGCTTCCTGCGAGACAAAATTTGCAAAATCTGCTTTGTTACGTCACCAAGATTTTTAATTTTTATTTTTTCCTCCACCAAGTGTTGCGATTTTGACAGCGTTTTCTTGCTTTTTAGCAGGAAAAACTGGAAAAACTGTAGGATGGATCTGATGAAAAGAAATCTAAAGATGGGTCTAATTTGGATCCAATTACATTTTGAGAACAATCTGGATACTCGTCTGGATACAAAAACATCTGGATTTTGCCATTTAGTTATAATGGTTAAAATATATATATATATATCTTGTAAAATATGCATTGATTCACTCACCAAAAATCACAGTCATAAAGGGGTCCGATATGAACTATAATATAAAATGTCTTCTGGATCTGATCCAGATGAGGTCAGGAAAAAACATTACATTTTAACATTAAAACCATTTATGGATTCAAGAATCAGTTAAAAATATCAACTCTGATTCAGTTTTACTTTTCATGGCTGGTGTATAAAGATACCAAGAACAATCTAGAACCTTCTGGTGCTGATCCAGATCACCATGTGGACGGTGTAGATCCAGTTAGGAGGGGAACGAGCTGCTTGGCGGAGGTTTTTCTAGTTTTGTGACATTCTCAACATTCCTCCAGCTGCCTGCACATCCGCATCATTAAACGACGTTCAGCGCAGGAGTCCGTTGGTCTGAAACCCGTTTGTTGCCGCATTTATCACAGATTGAAGGAGCAGAAGAATCTCAACTCGTTCTTCTCTGTGATGTTCGGTCTGAGCAGCAGCGCAGTGCGCCGGCTTCACAAGACCTGGGAGGTAAGAAGACCGAAACGGCAAAATAAAAAAGCAGCAAAACCGTTCACTCGATGCTAAGCGTTGGCTTTGTTGTCCTTTACAGAGAATTCCCAGCAAGATCAAAAGGATATACTGCGCTTACGAGAGGCTGTTGGTGAGTTAAAGGTCCGTCGTTGGCATCCTTCTATAGAACGTCTTCTGATAATCGATTTCCTTGTCAGGATCCGTCACGGAACCACAGAGCCTACAGACTGGCTGTGGCCAAACTGGGCCCGCCCTACATCCCCTTCATGCCTCTGCTGCTCAAAGGTACAGATAAATGGAGTCGCATCGCGGTTGTCATGGAAACTTAATTCCAATTGCTCTAAAAGCCCTAAAAGTGATCGTCTATCACTCCAGACATGACGTTCATCAATGAGGGAAATCCAAAGTACATCGACAAATTGGTCAATTTTGAGAAACTGGTAAGAAAAATATAATTAAATGAGTTTTATTATAGTTTTAATTGTTCGCCACAGAATGTCTTAAAATACTTTTTTACTTCCCTTTTTTGCAGCGCATGATCGCCAAGACGGTGAAGATCGTGCGAGGCTGCCGAAGCCAGCCGTACGGTACGTGGAGCGGTCCGGTCGTCAGGGCGGATTCGGCGTTTAGAATTTAACGGACCGTTTCCTTCTGCAGTGCCATCGTCTCCTCAAAGGGGTCTGGCTGACCGGATGTTTCTGGACGCGCCTGCAACCCGCTTGTCTACCTGTAAGATCCACTGCGTCCAGGTGTAACTTTCCAACACGCGGCGTCACTCAGGATTCATTCTCCCCCCCCCCACCCAGATTCGGAGCTCTCCCTCCCTCTGAGGAGCCCCTGCAACATCCGACACTACATCCAGAACCTGAAGGTGATCGACAACCAGCGAAGACTCACGCAGCTATCGAGGACGATCGAAAACTAGGAACAACGTCCTGCGAAGACTTTCCACCCGGGATGAAGAGCTCGTCCGAGCTCGTCCACGCTCGTCCACGCTCGTCCGAGCGAGACGGGCCTCTGAACGTGTTGATATTCCCTGCTCTTCCAGAACCTTGGATGTTTCTGGATTAACTGGGATTTGTAGGATTCTTTGAATCAAACAGTCGCAACGTCACGTGTCCAGTTAAATTATAAACGTCCTGCATCTTGCCCGAGAAGCAGAAGCGCCGTAGGAACACGAACGACAGATATTTGTCGTGGTTATCACTTTAGGTCAGTATTTGTGCACTCGCGATAGAATTTCATACGTCGTTTTCTAAATAAATTATTTTTCTCAGTTTTGTGTTCTCAATGAAAGCAGAACGGATTTGTAAAAAAGGGAAGCGTTTTATTCTTAAAATACAAACAGGTAAAGGTAAAAATCAACACCCCCCCCCCCCAAGCGCACGCACACACACACACACACACAGACAGACAAAATCTTCTCCCCAATATGGGGTGAGAAAAATTCACAACACAAACGCTCTCCTCGTCATAACTTCTTTCAGGAAGTCCCGGAGAGTCGAAACGGGCAAAGACATGTCAGGAAAAACAAAGAGCCCGGCGCGTTCTCTCGACGCGAGGATGGAGGAAGTCATAAAAGCGCTCCCCCCGTCGTTATAAATAATGTGCCGACGCGTTCGGGAGGGATCGTCCTGTGATATTAGACGCTGTAAATCAAACACCGAATGGGGAGATCTTGATTGTGATGAGGCAGACAAACGGAATATACGGGGGTTCATATATTCTGCTTGTGTGGACAGCAGAGCACAGATCTTAAAACCACGTCAACGCGCCCGAAGGTCGACGACCGTAGATTCCAACATCGTCTTTTCTGTGGGTTCGAAAACGATCCGGCGATGAAGTGGCGAGCGTGTGAATGAAAATCCACGACCCAACGACGGGTCGAGTCTGCAGTCCGACGCAAATCAAACAAAAAAAAAAAACGCAACAGAGTGGATACAAATATTGCACTTTCAAACTACATTTAGTTCCCAGTGCCTTGGGGGGGGGGGGGGGGGGGGGGGGGGGCAAGCACTGGGAAAGGCAATAACCAATTCACACGCTGAACAAACATTCATAAATACACGTACGCATTCACACGCCGTCCTGACTCGACCACAGACATGAAGTATTTACATTCAAAGGCACCTCAAAGTCTTTGTTGGTGGCAAATCAAACGATTTTAAAGTTCCGTCCCGGGAGTCTTGCGGTGGCGGGACAATTTCAGCCGCTTCCCTTTCCAAACTCAACAATCAGGATTTCAGCGACGCACGTATCGAGCTCCAGACGGATCATTCTCACCGGAAGAGCGACGAAGCCCATCCAAGGGCACACCGCCTTTGGTTTTCGTTGGGATGCGGTCTCCTTGGCGAGCTGCTCCAGTCCGAACCCAGTCGGCTAGGCAACAACGGCGACACGGACGTTGGAACGGGATTGAAGCATCAGTAGGAGTCAAAAGCAGAACTCAGAGGACGGTCGGCTCCGGGATTAGATCAGTAGATTTCCTCTGAGTGCAAAAAAAACAACTCAACCCTGTCCGGCATCCTGAGCCGGAGAGATCATGTCATGAGAAACGGAGGAGAAGTGTCCATCCATTCCTTTTCTATCCGCCTGCTTTTCCTGCACAGTGCTGGGTTGACCTTTCCCAGCATGCATTGTGAATCAGGGGAGCAGCTCAGACATAATGGGGCTTATATTGCATACGATGTAGTGGGGGAGGGGGGGTCAATTCAATAGATTATGGGCATCCGTTTTCACCTGAAACCAATCTTCTTTAAATAAAACGATGCGTTCAGGGGAATCGAGATGAATTCACCGCTCCCGCTAATAAACTCGTCGGAAATGAGTAGCACCAAGATAGTTAAATGGGAGATTCCTCCTCATTGGGATTGAGACGCCGCCAAAAAGTTCTATTTGTTGATAATTCCAACCGACAATCCAGACATAAATTAAAAAAGAACCCCCCCCCCCCCCCCCCAAAAAAACATTCATTTGGCGTGGATGTCTTTGGATCCGTCTTTGTCTAGTGCAGCACATTGGAGTTCCAGTGGTCTCTCTTTGGGTTAAACTGATCTTCCTACGGTCAGCTACCACGATCCTGGTGGCGCCGGGCATCCTCTAGGCCTCGGAGGCAGCCTGGGGTTTGAGTTGCGCCTTCTCCATGGCGGTGCCGTAAGGTAGGGACCGCTTGAAGAAGCCAAACTACAGAAAGGAGATTTAAGAAAGCGACCTGATCAATGCAACTGTGTATACTCGGTCGTCTTTAAGTTCAGGACTCTCGTAGGACGTCTTCATCCACTGACCTTGTACAGGATGTAGATGAGGAGAGCCAGAAGCAGCAAACCAACCAATATGGCCAAGATGATGATCCACAGAGGGACGGAGTTGTCAACGTCCGGCTTGTTCCACACCACCGGCGTGACCACCTGAGGACGAGAGCGGTCGGTCAGAACAATCCGACGACATTCTGAGAAGACATCCCGAACAAGGAGACCGACGAATGGGAAACACCTTTTTGTGTCCGCTGGGATAAAGCTTGGGCGGGATGGCGTAAGGCATCTTCTTCACATTGTAACTGGCCACGCATTCCAGGACATACGGCTTGTAAGATCTCTGGGGGGAAAACAAAATGCATGCAATTCACAAGTTGACCACTAGATGATGACAAAGACTGTATGGTTCTCCTCCAGAAAACCCCTCCAGCATTCTCTGGAGGGGGGATAAAGAATGCAAGCTGCGGTGGTCCCACGGCATCTGCAGCGGTTCCGACTTGACAGCTGATCCAAATCCAGAGCCGCCGCCGAGTCGACATGCGAGACCGGCGACCGCATCCGGCTGCACGTTGGAGGCGCCAACATGTGATTGTTCGTCCTCAACACACCTCGATGAAGGTCTCGGCCCAGACGCGAGAGCGCACTTTGACGATGGCGGTCGTCCCCTTCTCCAGCAGGCCCACGTTGCAATGGAGCACCCAGCATTTTGAATTAGAGCAAGACTGCAGGAACACAAGGAAGAATTCAGATCATCTGGCTCAGTCTCGCACCCAATCACAGGGATGGGACAGATAGGAGCACAAATGGGAGGGACAAATTCCTGATGTTTGATGCTGCGGGTCAAATAAAGCTAAGAGAGACGCCCACGTTGTTGACATCGTTCCTCGCCTGCTTCAAATCAGGTTTAAAGGAACGCCACGCGACTGTAAAACTCTCCACATTACGCGCCAACCGCTAAAGCCGCCCCCTTTCTCTCAAGATGCTTCAACCCTTAATGAGACGCCCATAACGCACACGATGTGCTGCCGAGACCGCCGACCAGACGGAAGCGCTTCGGCGTGGCCAATCAAAGACGGCGAGGGCGCCGCCTAGCTGCTCCAGGCTCGGTTGCAGACAGATTTAACGAGAGCATTTTAAACGGCGCATCAGACAACTTCCTGGAGGTAGACCTCCACAATCCCCCCCCCCACTCCTTCCTCCAAAAGGTTGGAGGAAATGGAAATGACATCAACATGGACGCCTCAGACCCGAGTCCCGCGTGTAACAGCGGTGAAATGTCTTTTTGTTCCGACTGGAGTTAAACGTGGCCCTTTGGCTTCTCGGCCTTTTTTTTAATTCCCACGACCACGACTGATCGCTTCATCAAAGCGCCGACGCTTCCAGCAGAAACTTCGGTCCTGCTGAGTACAAAAAAAAGACCAAAAGTCCAGACACAGCAAAATAAATAAATAACTAAAAACAACCAGGCAGAATGAGGTCCTTTATTCTGACGGGTCACCGGGCAAGCTCGACAAACGAGCGCAGTCAGGAGCGACAGGCCAAAGGACAAAGGCCTCTTTGGTTCGGGCAGGTGCCCCCCCCCAGACGGAGGCAGCAGCAGACGCTACCTGCAGCTGGGAGAATCAATGGCCCCAGTGTGCAGAGGCCCGGGGGCCCGGGGGGGGGGCCTCACGACACTCGGAGCCCAAAATTACAGAGGCGTCTGTGAAGTACGCAGCGCCTCGCCGCGCCTCCACCGCCACTGCGCTCTTTAACGGTAATCGAGGGGACAAGCCCATGACCTCTGACCCCTCCCGTTCAATGACATCATCATTTAATTACCCAATCCCAGGGGTCTCATGCAAGATCTGGACAAGTGTCTCCAAAATAGATCCAGAGCTCAATGTGAGGAAATGCTCCGGAATATTTTTTATTTTTCAACTACCTCGTCTGTTTATTACATTTGCCTTCACCGTCCGGCCGGATGAAGGTCCGAACAGAACCGGACCGTTTCCCCTTCAGGTGTCTTACCAGGTTAGTCAAATGGGCCAGCTGATGCTTGTGGACGTCCCTCCGGTCGACGAGGTGCTCGCTCGCTTTCAGCGCCAGGATGGGCGGCTCCGTGGAAGCGTGCTGGAGCTAAAAGGAAAAAGAGAGCACAGAACACGGCCCGTCAGGCCGGCGCAGACACCGACCTCCAGGAAAAGGAGCGCGCTGCCGTTTCTGTCAATAGAGCGCCTAATGTCAGCATGACCCTGAGGCTGTTTGCCATTAATCAGGAGCCTGGGAGCGCCGCTCCACGCGGGTTCCCGTGGAAATACGACAAATCCATCATGGCGGGCATCAGATCACAGCGAAGACGGATGGCAGCCCTGGCGACGGACGAGGTGCGAGGCGGGATGTCAAAGGTAAGGGGGGGGTTACTGAGTGAAGTGGCGAATCACTGCCCCCTACTGCCCTCTACTGGCCTGGCATGCATACTACAGCGTCTCGCCAATCCTCGCCACCCTGGAAAACGTTGCACCTGCACGCAGGACGCTTTACCTTCAGGTGGAGGCGGTTCATGTTTTTGTCCGAGGTGCAATTGATGGGGCCCTCCGTGGAGAAGTCCAAGGGGTAAAGGAGGGTATGATCCTGGACCGAGAGGGGGCAGTGCAGCTCGAGGGGGGTGTGGCTGATCCGACTGGGTCCGTTGTTCACCAGCTGGACGAAGGAAATGAGATGAAGTCAAGCATGCGAGGCGCGAGAAAAAAATCAAGAGCAGCTCAGCCTGACATCAGAGTTGAAGCTAAGAAGTTGAAACTTTTTTTTTTAACTTAATCTATGAAAAATCTACCTTGATCAGAGCACCGTTAAATCATGAAAGCGGACTGGCACAGCCTGAGAATGAATCCCAGTGTGTAATCTGGAGTGGGTTTTCATTCCACTGGGAAACCTGCACGCTTTACGCACAGCGGGAACCGCTTTCCATCCCAGCCTGCCGCGCCTCTGGGAGTCTCCACAGCCGATTACCTCATAGATGTGCTCCACCGGCGGCCCGACATCCTGCTCCACGTCGTACCTTTTTGTCGCTTTCCAGTTGGCCGGCGGGAAGGAGACCTTATCTGGTCGAGACACGCTTGGAAAGAAATGTGGAAGCGTCACCAAATGTGCATCGAGAGGCACCAGGGAGTTCTGGACAACTCGGGAACAGCAACACTCCGCTCACCCCTGTAGGATGACCTCAGCCTGGACAACGACCTCCAGCTTGTACGGGGCGACCTCACTGTGGGAGTTATTCTCATTTTTGCTGCGGAGAGAACGAGTCCGGTTAGCTGATGTCCTTCCGGCGCTGCAGAGATCGGCATCTACTCGCGTCCGTACCTGCGAATCTGCAGCTCAAACTGGACAGTTTTGTGCGTGTCCTTCAGCCGCGGCACCGTGAAGCGCAGACCCGCCCAAAGCTGCAGAGAGGAAGGATTGAGGGGGGGGGGGGCACAAATGGAGTCCGTATTTCCTGCCACAACATTTCCT